>NC_091176.1:4854090-4919090 GCF_040958095.1 Procambarus clarkii
TGAAAAAGTTCTTTCTAACATCCCTGTGGCTCATTTGGGTACTCAGTTTCCACCTGTGTCCCCTTGTTCGAGTACCCCCCCCCCCCATGTTTAACAATTTATCTTTATCTACCCTGTCAATTCCTCCTAGAATTTTGTAGGTAGTGATCATGTCTCCCCGAGCTCTCCTATCTTCCAGCGATGTTTTTCTTTCTCCAAAAAGATCTTTTTCTCCGTCCGTTTCATAGAGGACTGCATGTCCCATTCAGTATCTTGTTTCTGTCCTCCTGTTTCCACTGCCTAGTTTCATTACTTTACATTTTCTTGGGTTGAACTGTAGTTGCCATTTATTGGACCATTCATTCAGTTTGTGTAGGTCATCTTGTAGCCTCATATTACCTTCCTCTGTCGTAATCCTCCTCATAATTTTTGCATCATCAGCAAAAATGAGAGGAACGAGTCTATTCCCTCGGGAAAATCATTTACATATACGTATCAAAAATAGTATAGGTCCAAGGACTGAACCCTGTGGGACTCCACTTGTGACCCTTTGCCAAACTGAGACCTCGCCCCTCACAGTAACGCTGTCTTCATTTGCTTAGGTACTCCCGTATCCAGTGGAATACCTTCCCTTGCCTGCATCTCCAGCTTGTGCACTAGTCTCTTATGTGGTACTATGTCAAAGGCTTTCTTGCAATCCAAAAATACACAGTCTACCCACCCCTCTCTTTGTTACCTGATCGTAGAATTCAATTAGTCCTGTGAGATATGTCTGCTCCAGATGTTCCACTTTTTTTTTTTTTTTTTACACAGTCTTCTCTATCAACTTGCATGGTATTCAAGTTAGGGACACTGGTCTGTAGTTTAGTGCCTCCTGCCTATTTTTGTACATCAGAACTACATTAGCAGTCTTCCAAATTTTTGACAGCTTCCCTGTTACCAGTGATTTGTTATACACCATGGAGAGTGGCAGGCACAGTGCTTCTGCTCCTTCCTTTAGTATCCATGGTGAGATTCCATCCGAGCCTATAGCCTTTGTCACATACAACTCTAGCAAAAGGTTCTTCACCTCCCCATTGGTAATCCCAAACTCCTCTAGTGGTACCTGGTTATCTATTCCCTTCCTTATCTCTGGAACTTCTCCTTGCTCTAATGTGAAGAAGAGGAATTTCTTATTGAGATCTTTACACATTTCCTTGTTGTTTGTAGTGAATCTGTCTGCCTCCATCCTCAGTTTCATTACCTATTCCTTCACTGCTGTTTTCCTCTTGATGTGGCTGTGCAGGAAGTCTTTGCCTTGCTTGCCATGTCATTTTCATATTGCCTTTCTGCCTCTCTTCTCACCCTGACGTATTCATTCCCGGCGCTCTGGTATCTTTCTTTGCTCACTAGTGTCACATTATTTCCATAGTTTCTCCTCGCCCTTATACATAGTTGCTTTACTAACTTACATCACTGAATAAACCATGGGTTTCTCATTTGCAATTAATTTTTTTCCTTTTGGACCGGCACGAACTTGTCTATTGCCTCCTTACACTTCTGTGTGATGAAGTCCATCATGTCTTGGGCAGTCTTTCCTCTGAGCTCTGCTTTCCAAGTTATATCTGTTAGGAATTTTCTTATCTCCTCATAGTTTCCTTTTCAGAATGCCAGCCTTTTGTTCTCTGGTCCCGACCTTGAGTCCATTAACCCTTCTTTGGCTAATACAGTAATATCAGAAAGAATACCAGGAAGTAGCCTAAATGAACAGGCACATGCAAATGACCTGCTACGGGTGTGCGACAGGTTTGCCTTAAACCAGCAACTAGTAGAACCAACTAGGAAGGAGAACACGCTGGACCTCATTTTCACTAATAATGATGAATTGATCAGGAACATAATGATTACAAATACCTGTTACTCAGATCACAACTTAATTGAAGTTATGACAACCATGGAGAGTAGACCTTCAAAACCAGTCCAGATTCCCGGTGGAGGAGATTTCGGCAAATTCAACTTCAATAAATAAATAAATAAATAAATGTTTATTTAGGCAAGGTACATACATACAAGAGATTTTACAAAGTTTGTTGGATTAATAGATAGAGCTAGTACATACAATGCCTAAAGCCACTATTACGCAAAGCGTTTCCGGCAGGAAAAACATTAATGACTAAAGCTTAATACTAATGGGTATAAAGAATAAAATGTGTTGAGAACAAATAAAAATAGAGGTAAAAGAGGGGGAACATGGCTGAAAATGCAGCACAAATACAATTACAAATTATTACAGACAATTACATTCAAACAGCGTTGTTTTGAGAAAAAAAACAGACAAGGGTTGACAACAGAGGGGTAAGGTAGGTTACAGGGAATTTATTAGGTAGTGCTTCGTTTTTATCTTAAACTGGTTGAGAGAGGTACAGTCTTTAACATGGTTGGGAAGGTCATTCCACATTCTGGGTCCCTTGATTTGTAGAGCATTTCTAGTTTGATTAAGTCGTACTCTAGGAATATCAAAACTGTATTTATTTCTGGTATGGTGCTCATGGGTTCTGTTACAACCTTCAATGAATCTTTTGAGGTCAGGATTGGCATTACAGTTCAGCGTTTTATATATGTATAATACACATGAGAGAATGTGCAGTGACTTAATATCTAACATATTCAGAGATTTGAGTAAGGGTACCGAGTGATGTCTGGGGCTAGAGTTGGATATTGTCCTAATAGCAGCTTTGTGTTGGGTAATTAGAGGACGTAAATGATTTTGGGTAGTAGAACCCAATAATAAACAGATAAACTGGGAGCAAATAAACTGGGAAGAACAGCTAGGAAATGCAAACCTAAACCAGTGCCTGGAAAAAATAAGCTCAGTAGCACTAGAAATATGTTCAAACCGCATACCCCTAAGAAAAAAGAGAAAGAGATGCAGATTGGAACGGGAACGTCGTTCCCTATATAGGCGAAGAAAACTAATCGCGGAACAACTTGAGAGTCGCACCTTATCTCAAGAACGGCGAAGGTGGTTAGGTAGAGAAATAGAAACAATTGAACTCAAGCTACAAGAATCATACAAAACCCAGGAGAGGCAAAGAGAGCAAAAGGCCATCAGTGAAATAGAGAGAAATCCGAAATATTTTTTCTCCTATGCAAAATCAGGATAAAAAACCACATCTAGTATCGGGCCCCTGCGAAAGGGAGATGGAACTTTCACCGATGACAACAAAGAAATGAGCGAGCTACTGAGGAAGCAGTACGACTCTGTTTTCAGTGAGCCATTAAACGCACTAAAGATTGATAACCCAAATGAATTTTTCATGGATATGATACCAGTAGTAGGGATGACATGCCACAGACGAATTTTTGTTTTCGGGGAAATTCGTCTGTGGCATGTCAGGGTTTTCAGGTGAATTTAGAAATTCGTGTGTGGCATGTCAAGGTTTTCAGGTGAATTTGGGGAGTCACAGATTTGGGATTAAGGAATTCTTATGAGGAAAATAATTTCTGAGATTTTAGAAGTTTGTTAAAAGTTCTTATGCTGAAAATAAGTTCATACAACTTTGTTAAAGTTCTTATGGGAGAAATTCAAATTACTGTTTAAGAGCCAGCATTTCCAGGTAAACTCTACGGACATATTTTGCCTGTTTTCAACATCGGAGAAATTCGTGTTTGAGAGCCAGGGTTTTCAGGTAAATTTGGGCAGTCACAGATTTGGAATTCTTATGAGGAAAATAATTTCTGAGATTTTAAAATTTTGCTAACCGTTCTTATGGGGAAATTCAAATTTTTTCAGAGTTCAGTTTTAAGAAAATATTTCAGAGTTTCAAATAATCATAGAAGTTTATTTATATGTTTATGACCAAATTTTGTAAAAAGACCATTTTCAGCGAATACTGTCTTAGACAATTTGTTAAGGAAAACAGACATCTTAGCCATAACATTTAGTTTTATATCCATTTACGGCTATTTCACCTGTAAAGACCAAAATTGAACAGAGCCCAGTTATAGACAGAAATTCGTCAGAGTTCCAGTTTATGCCTGAAATAATCAGAGTCAAGTTTTAGCCAGAAAATTAACAGAGTCCAATTAACAACACAAATTCACCAGAGTCCACTTTGAGAGCAAAATTCGTCAGAGTCTACTTTGTGAGCAAAATTAGTCAGAGACAGTATTTAGCTCATATTTCATCAGAGTCCAATTATCAACAGAAATTCGTCAGAGACTACTTTGTGAGCAAAATTAGTCAGAGACAGTATTTAGCTCATATTTCATCAGAGTCCAATTATCAACAGAAATTCGTCAGAGACTACTTTGTGAGCAAAATTAGTCAGAGACAGTATTTAGCTCATATTTCATCAGAGTCCAATTATCAACAGAAATTCGTCAGAGACTACTTTGTGAGCAAAATTAGTCAGAGACAGTATTTAGCTCATATTTCATCAGAGTCCAATTATCAACAGAAATTCGTCAGAGACTACTTTGTGAGCAAAATTAGTCAGAGACAGTATTCAGCTCATATTTCATCAGAGTCCAATTATCAACAGAAATTCGCCAGAGTCTACTTTGAGAGCAAATTTCATCAGTGTCCTGTAATCTGTGAAAATTTGACAGAGTCCATTTTATACCCAATTTTCGTCAGAGACCATTTTATACCTAAAAATGAACAGAGTCTACTTTAATAGCAAAATTCATCAGAGTCCAGTTTTCTAGCAAATTTCATCAGTGTCCTGTAATCTGTGAAAATTTGACAGAGTCCAGTTCTTGATCGAAATTCATCAGAGTCCAGTTTTCTAGCAAATTTCATCAGTGTCCTGTAATCTGTGAAAATTTGACAGAGTCCAGTTCTTGATCGAAATTCATCAGAGTCCAGTTTTCTAGCAAAATTCGCCAGAGTCTACTTTGTGCCAAAATATTCAGAGTCCAGTTCATGATCGAAATTAATCAGAGTCCAATTAAAGACCCAAATTTGACAGAGACCACATTTTCGCTACTAACAGTCCAATCCCCCTGAAATTTTAAACAGTCATATTTCAGACGTAGTAAATAAGATCAAGTCAGTTACAGAGCTCCAGCTCTTGTCCCCCTGTATTTGCATATTTTCTCTATATTCAGCTGTGTTCTTCACATTTTTTCCATGTTTTCTGTGTTCATTCCATGTTCTATAAATGTTCACAGCAAGCTCAGTTCAAATTTTTTCTGCCATTTTCCCCGTATGTTCACTATGTTCTTTGTCATATTTTCATGTGCATCATATGTTCTCTGTATAACTTTTTATACTCAATATTCATGTTCTCAAATGTTCTTAGCTTGTTCTTCACACGTTCAGTGTTCATTCTTTGTATTCCCTATGTTCCTTATCATGTCTTCATATTCTCTATAAGTTCTTATTCCCTGCATGTTCACTCTATTCATCAACTTTTTCTTACGTGTTTTCTGTGTTCACCGTATGTTCACTGTGTTCATTCCCTTACTTAACCTCAATTTTTTTATGTTCTTTGTTTCTTCCATTCACTAACTAGTTCTTTGTCAAATATTAGCATCAGCAATACAGTTTCCTCAACAATTTTAGTCACCAAGTTTTTATTTGCAAAAACTATGTCAAAGTAATTCTCGTAGTCAACTTAATAGTTCTACCAGCCATGTTCTTAAACAAATCTACACTTTATTCAGTTCCAAATTTACAAAGACAAACCTTTCTTGTAACTTCTTAACTAAAAATCTTTCGCCAATCAACTGAAACATAGTCACTTTCCTCATTTCTCAACTAACTTATTATCCAATCAACCAAAAAATTGTCAAAGGAATCTTTCCAACACTGTTCATAACTAAACTTATTCCCTAGTCATCAGAAAATAACCGTGTTCTTCATGTTTCATTGTCATTTCATAACTAAAAAATCTTTCGCCAATCAACTAAAAAACATAGTCACTTTCGTCATTTCTCAACTAAACTTATTATCCAGTCAACTAAAAATAGTCAGAAATAGCCTCGTTCAACACTGTTCTTAACTAAAACAACCTTTCTCTTAGCTAAAAATTGTCAAAGGAAACTTTTTTCAGCACTTTCTTAACAGGCGCTATGTTTCATCAAGAAAAAATTGTCAAAGGAAACTTTCCAAAACTGTTCATAACTAGCTTTTTATCCATCGTCAATCAACTAAAAATAATAACTTTCATCATTTCTTAACTAAACATATTCCCCATTCATCAGAAAATAACCGTGTTCATCATGTTTCATTGTCATTTCATAACTAAAATTATCTGCCAATCATCAGAAAAAGTCACTTTCATCATTTCTTAACTAAACTTATTCCCCAGTCATCAGAAAATAACCGTGTTCTTCATGTTTCATTGTCATTTCTTATCTAAAAATTATCCGCCAATCATCAGAAAAAGTCATGTTCATCATGTTTTGTCTTTTGCTCAACTAAAAGTATTCATCGGTCAACTAAAAATAGTCTCGTTCATCATTTCGTAACAACCATTATGTTTTCGTCAAATAAGAAAATATAGTCACAGATATCTATCATCGTCATTCTTAACTGACATTTTATACTTTGTTGAGCACTAAAATAGCCACTTTCGTCATGTCTTGTCTTTTTCCATAACTAAAAGTATTCATCGGTCAACTAAAAAATAGTTACTTCATCATGTTTCCTTGTCATTTCTTAACTGAAATATCACTTCTCTCATTTTAAAATAGTCAGAAATAGCCTCGTTCAACACTGTTCTTAACTAAAGTAACCTTTCACTTCGCTAGAATAGTCATATTCATCGTTGTTCCTAACTAAATTATATGTCGTTAAGTAAGAAATATAGTCAAAGACACTCTTCGAGACATCAAGGACTTACTCAAAGACATCAAAGTTGCACTCAAAGACATCCTTTTCATTCATCAGAGAAACTTTCTAAGACGTCTTTGTTCATTAAAGTTAATCTCTTGTCCACAAAGTTATTCTGAGCTATCAAACTTGTTCTCAAAGACATCAAATGTTATTCACAGAGTCATCAAAGTTATTTTGTAACTCACTTTGTCCACAAAGTTATTCTGAGCTATCAAACTTGTTCTCAAAGTCATCAAATGTTATTCACAGAGTCATCAAAGTTATTTTGTAACTCACTTTGTTCATAAAAGTTATTCTCAGTCATGTTATGTTATTCTCTAACTCACTTCCATTCATCAAAGACATTCTCTAACTCCTCAAAGTTAATCTCTAAGACAACAAAGTCTTTCTCAGAGCTAACAAACTTGTTCTCAAAGTCATCAAAGTTAATCCAAGACATCATCTTTCATCAAAGATATTCTCTCTAAGCCATCAATGTTCTTCTCTAAGACATAAAAGTTATTCTCAGAGTCACATTCGTTCGTCAGAGAAACTTTCAAAACATCTTTGTTCATCAAACTTGTTTTCAAAGTCATCAAAAGTTAATCTAAGACATCTTCTTTCATCAAAGTTATTTTCAGAGACATCTAAAGTTATTCTCAGAGCTATCAAACTTGTTCTCAGAGTCATCAAATGTTATTCTCGAAGTCATCAAAGTTATTTTCAGAGACATCTAAAGTTAATTTCTATGTTATAAAGTTATTCTCAGAGACATCTAAAGTTAATCTTGGTCATCAAAGTTGTTCTCTAAACATCAATGTTGTTCTCCAAGACATCAAAGATGTTCTCAAAATCATAAAAGTTATTCCCAGAGCTATCAAAGTTAATCTCAGAGTTATCCAAAGATATTCTCATGTCCACAAAAGTTATTCCAAGAGACGTCAAAGTTGTTTCAAAGACATCAAAGTTAATCTCAGAGTTATCCAAAGACATTCTCAGAGACATCTAAAGTTATTCTCTAAGACATCAAAGTTGTTCTAAGAGTTATCAAAAGTTATTCTCAGTCATGATATGTTATTCTCTAACTCACTTCCATTCATCAAAGACATTCTCTAAGTCCTGAAAGTTATTCTCTAAGACAACAAAGTCTTTCTCAGAGCTACCAAAGATGTTCTCTAAATCATAAAAGTTAATCTTAACTCACCTTCGTTCATTAGAGAAACTTTCCAATCCATATTCGTTGACCAGAGTTATTCTCAGAGTCATCAAAGCGATCTCTAATTCATCTTCGTTCTCCAAAGTTGTTCTCTAAGACACCTTCATTCATCAAAGAAACTCTCCTTCTTCCATCATGTTATTCTTTAAGACATCTTCAGTCATAAAATTTTCTCTCCAAAATGTAACTAGTTCAGCTTTTCATACCAAACCTGCATTTCTGTTAAAACATATTTTCTTAGTTGCTTTACCCTAAAACTGTTCTCTGAACTACACTGTTCAAACCTACGTAACCTATCCTCTCCACCCAATGTTACTTAGTTAACGTAACGTTCCTAAACCTAACTTTACCTATCCTAACTTAACTTACCTAACTTATTCTGCTTAACATAACTTACCTTACCTTCCCTAACTTAACCTAACTTTACCTATCCTAACTTAACTTGCCTTTCATAACCTAACCTAACCTAACCTAACCTAACCTTACCTTCCCTAACTTAACCTAACTTTACCTATCCTAACTTAACTTACCTAACTTATTCTGCTTAACATAACTTACCTTACCTTCCCTATCTTTCCTAACTTTACCTATCCTATCCTAACCTAACTTGTCTTACCTAACTTAATCTTACTTTCCCAAACTGATGTATCCTAACTTATCTAGTCCAACCAGACATGATCTAACTTAAGTATTCCTTCTTGTCTTTGTGTTTCGTCAATCATTGTCTCATATTCATTTACTCATTTCATTAGTTAATTTCTCAAATGGTCACTTATGCATTTCAAGTGCTATTTGTTAGAGATTGGATATTTAAGCATTTCAAAGAATTATAATTTCTCAAATGGACGTTTTTGCATTTCAAGTGCTATTTGTTAGAGATTGGATATTTAAGCATTTCAAAGAATTTTTGTTATATATGGGCATTTACTCATTTCAAGGGATAATTTCTCAAATGGACGTTTTTGCATTTCAAGTGTTATTTGTTTAAGATTGGGTATTTAACCATTTCAAAGGATTTTTGTTATATATGGGAACTTACTCGTTTCAAGGGCTAATTTCTCAAATGGTCATTTTTGCAGATCAAGGGTTATTTGTTAAAGTTCATCAAGTTGCCCATAAGTTGTATTAGTAGGTTCTATCTTATGTTCTTATTCCCCAACCCCTTAACCTAACCTCTTGTAATCTTAGTGTATTTAGTAGGTTCTATCTTATGTTCTTATTCCCCAACCCTTTAACCTAACCTTTCAGATGTAGTTTGTTGAATATATTATCCTTTTCCTAACCTTTCAGATGTAGTTTGTTGAATATATTATCCTTTTCCTAACCTTTCAGATGTAGTTTTGTTTCTCCTTTTTGTATATTTTTACCCAAACCCACCATCCCACTTAACCTTCTTTCATTCTTTACTTTGTTTTCACATATAAGTTCATTCTTTATCATAGTAATAATAAAATTACAATAGTAAAGAATCAGATCTACTAAGACTTGAAATTGAGAAACAAGAGCTCAAGGGAGTGAGAGCATGAAAGAAGAGCAAGGAGTAAGAGAGAGGGGGCGGAAGAAAATGGGACCAAAGAAGAGAGAAAGAGAGAGAGTGTGAGCATGGGAGCACTAAGACTTGAATTTGAGAAAAAGAAAAACTAAGTGAATGAGAATGAGGGTGTGAGAATGGGAGCAATAAGACTTGAATTTGAGAAACAAGAGAGCATTTGAGCAAATGAGGGAGAGAGAGGGGGAGGAAGAGAGAGAATAAGGGAGAGAGATAGAAAAGGAGGGTTAGAAGGAGTAGGAGAATCAAAGTAAAGAATGAAAGAAGGTTAAGTGGGATGGTGGGTTTGGGTAAAAATATACAAAAAGGAGAAACAAAACTACATCTGAAAGGTTAGGAAAAGGATAATATATTCAACAAACTACATCTGAAAGGTTAGGAAAAGGATAATATATTCAACAAACTACATCTGAAAGGTTAGGTTAAAGGGTTGGGGAATAAGAACATAAGATAGAACCTACTAAATACACTAAGATTACAAGAGGTTAGGTTAAGGGGTTGGGGAATAAGAACATAAGATAGAACCTACTAATACAACTTATGGGCAACTTGATGAACTTTAACAAATAACCCTTGATCTGCAAAAATGACCATTTGAGAAATTAGCCCTTGAAACGAGTAAGTTCCCATATATAACAAAAATCCTTTGAAATGGTTAAATACCCAATCTTAAACAAATAACACTTGAAATGCAAAAACGTCCATTTGAGAAATTATCCCTTGAAATGAGTAAATGCCCATATATAACAAAAATTCTTTGAAATGCTTAAATATCCAATCTCTAACAAATAGCACTTGAAATGCAAAAACGTCCATTTGAGAAATTATAATTCT
Source organism: Procambarus clarkii (assembly GCF_040958095.1). Taxonomy (NCBI): domain Eukaryota; kingdom Metazoa; phylum Arthropoda; class Malacostraca; order Decapoda; family Cambaridae; genus Procambarus; species Procambarus clarkii. Next base: position 4,864,471 of record NC_091176.1, read on the forward strand.
TTGAAATGCTTAAATATCCAATCTCTAACAAATAGCACTTGAAATGCATAAGTGACCATTTGAGAAATTAACTAATGAAATGAGTAAATGAATATGAGACAATGATTGACGAAACACAAAGACAAGAAGGAATACTTAAGTTAGATCATGTCTGGTTGGACTAGATAAGTTAGGATACATCAGTTTGGGAAAGTAAGATTAAGTTAGGTAAGACAAGTTAGGTTAGGATAGGATAGGTAAAGTTAGGAAAGATAGGGAAGGTAAGGTAAGTTATGTTAAGCAGAATAAGTTAGGTAAGTTAAGTTAGGATAGGTAAATTTAGGTTAAGTTAGGGAAGGTAAGGTTAGGTTAGGTTAGGTTAGGTTAGGTTATGAAAGGCAAGTTAAGTTAGGATAGGTAAAGTTAGGTTAAGTTAGGGAAGGTAAGGTAAGTTATGTTAAGCAGAATAAGTTAGGTAAGTTAAGTTAGGATAGGTAAAGTTAGGTTTAGGAACGTTACGTTAACTAAGTAACATTGGGTGGAGAGGATAGGTTACGTAGGTTTGAACAGTGTAGTTCAGAGAACAGTTTTAGGGTAAAGCAACTAAGAAAATATGTTTTAACAGAAATGCAGGTTTGGTATGAAAAGCTGAACTAGTTACATTTTGGAGAGAAAATTTTATGACTGAAGATGTCTTAAAGAATAACATGATGGAAGAAGGAGAGTTTCTTTGATGAATGAAGGTGTCTTAGAGAACAACTTTGGAGAACGAAGATGAATTAGAGATCGCTTTGATGACTCTGAGAATAACTCTGGTCAACGAATATGGATTGGAAAGTTTCTCTAATGAACGAAGGTGAGTTAAGATTAACTTTTATGATTTAGAGAACATCTTTGGTAGCTCTGAGAAAGACTTTGTTGTCTTAGAGAATAACTTTCAGGACTTAGAGAATGTCTTTGATGAATGGAAGTGAGTTAGAGAATAACATATCATGACTGAGAATAACTTTTGATAACTCTTAGAACAACTTTGATGTCTTAGAGAATAACTTTAGATGTCTCTGAGAATGTCTTTGGATAACTCTGAGATTAACTTTGATGTCTTTGAAACAACTTTGACGTCTCTTGGAATAACTTTTGTGGACATGAGAATATCTTTGGATAACTCTGAGATTAACTTTGATAGCTCTGGGAATAACTTTTATGATTTTGAGAACATCTTTGATGTCTTGGAGAACAACATTGATGTTTAGAGAACAACTTTGATGACCAAGATTAACTTTAGATGTCTCTGAGAATAACTTTATAACATAGAAATTAACTTTAGATGTCTCTGAAAATAACTTTGATGACTTCGAGAATAACATTTGATGACTCTGAGAACAAGTTTGATAGCTCTGAGAATAACTTTAGATGTCTCTGAAAATAACTTTGATGAAAGAAGATGTCTTAGATTAACTTTTGATGACTTTGAAAACAAGTTTGATGAACAAAGATGTTTTGAAAGTTTCTCTGACGAACGAATGTGACTCTGAGAATAACTTTTATGTCTTAGAGAAGAACATTGATGGCTTAGAGAGAATATCTTTGATGAAAGATGATGTCTTGGATTAACTTTGACGTCTCTTGGATTAACTTTGATGACTGAGAGTGAGTTAGAGATTACCTTTGTTAACTCTGAGAATAACTTTGATGAACAAAGATGTTTTGGAAAGTTTCTCTGAAGAACGAAGGTGACTCTGAGAATAACTTTTGTTAGCTCTTTGAATAACTTTGGTGCCTTTGAGAATGACTTCTGAGAACATGGGTAGTATTTGAATGCGTCTTTGATGTAATGAAAAGTAACTTTGATGACTTAGAGAGAATATCTTTGATGAAAGATGATGTCTTAGAATAACTTTGATGACTTTGAGAACAAGTTTGTTAGCTCTGAGAAAGACTTTGTTGTCTTAGAGATTAACTTTGAGGAGTTAGAGAATGTCTTTGATGAATGGAAGTGAGTTAGAGAATAACATAACATGACTGAGAATAACTTTTATGAACAAAGTGAGTTACAAAATAACTTTGATGACTCTGTGAATAACATTTGATGACTTTGAGAACAAGTTTGATAGCTCAGAATAACTTTGTGGACAAAGTGAGTTACAAAATAACTTTGATGACTCTGTGAATAACATTTGATGTCTTTGAGAACAAGTTTGATAGCTCAGAATAACTTTGTGGACAAGAGATTAACTTTAATGAACAAAGACGTCTTAGAAAGTTTCTCTGATGAATGAAAAGGATGTCTTTGAGTGCAACTTTGATGTCTTTGAGTAAGTCCTTGATGTCTCGAAGAGTGTCTTTGACTATATTTCTTACTTAACGACATATAATTTAGTTAGGAACAACGATGAATATGACTATTCTAGCGAAGTGAAAGGTTACTTTAGTTAAGAACAGTGTTGAACGAGGCTATTTCTGACTATTTTAAAATGAGAGAAGTGATATTTCAGTTAAGAAATGACAAGGAAACATGATGAAGTAACTATTTTTTAGTTGACCGATGAATACTTTTAGTTATGGAAAAAGACAAGACATGACGAAAGTGGCTATTTTAGTGCTCAACAAAGTATAAAATGTCAGTTAAGAATGACGATGATAGATATCTGTGACTATATTTTCTTATTTGACGAAAACATAATGGTTGTTACGAAATGATGAACGAGACTATTTTTAGTTGACCGATGAATACTTTTAGTTGAGCAAAAGACAAAACATGATGAACATGACTTTTTCTGATGATTGGCGGATAATTTTTAGATAAGAAATGACAATGAAACATGAAGAACACGGTTATTTTCTGATGACTGGGGAATAAGTTTAGTTAAGAAATGATGAAAGTGACTTTTTCTGATGATTGGCAGATAATTTTAGTTATGAAATGACAATGAAACATGATGAACACGGTTATTTTCTGATGAATGGGGAATATGTTTAGTTAAGAAATGATGAAAGTTATTATTTTTAGTTGATTGACGATGGATAAAAAGCTAGTTATGAACAGTTTTGGAAAGTTTCCTTTGACAATTTTTTCTTGATGAAACATAGCGCCTGTTAAGAAAGTGCTGAAAAAAGTTTCCTTTGACAATTTTTAGCTAAGAGAAAGGTTGTTTTAGTTAAGAACAGTGTTGAACGAGGCTATTTCTGACTATTTTTAGTTGACTGGATAATAAGTTTAGTTGAGAAATGACGAAAGTGACTATGTTTTTTAGTTGATTGGCGAAAGATTTTTTAGTTATGAAATGACAATGAAACATGAAGAACACGGTTATTTTCTGATGACTAGGGAATAAGTTTAGTTATGAACAGTGTTGGAAAGATTCCTTTGACAATTTTTTGGTTGATTGGATAATAAGTTAGTTGAGAAATGAGGAAAGTGACTATGTTTCAGTTGATTGGCGAAAGATTTTTAGTTAAGAAGTTACAAGAAAGGTTTGTCTTTGTAAATTTGGAACTGAATAAAGTGTAGATTTGTTTAAGAACATGGCTGGTAGAACTATTAAGTTGACTACGAGAATTACTTTGACATAGTTTTTGCAAATAAAAACTTGGTGACTAAAATTGTTGAGGAAACTGTATTGCTGATGCTAATATTTGACAAAGAACTAGTTAGTGAATGGAAGAAACAAAGAACATAAAAAAATTGAGGTTAAGTAAGGGAATGAACACAGTGAACATACGGTGAACACAGAAAACACGTAAGAAAAAGTTGATGAATAGAGTGAACATGCAGGGAATAAGAACTTATAGAGAATATGAAGACATGATAAGGAACATAGGGAATACAAAGAATGAACACTGAACGTGTGAAGAACAAGCTAAGAACATTTGAGAACATGAATATTGAGTATAAAAAGTTATACAGAGAACATATGATGCACATGAAAATATGACAAAGAACATAGTGAACATACGGGGAAAATGGCAGAAAAAATTTGAACTGAGCTTGCTGTGAACATTTATAGAACATGGAATGAACACAGAAAACATGGAAAAAATGTGAAGAACACAGCTGAATATAGAGAAAATATGCAAATACAGGGGGACAAGAGCTGGAGCTCTGTAACTGACTTGATCTTATTTACTACGTCTGAAATATGACTGTTTAAAATTTCAGGGGGATTGGACTGTTAGTAGCGAAAATGTGGTCTCTGTCAAATTTGGGTCTTTAATTGGACTCTGATTAATTTCGATCATGAACTGGACTCTGAATATTTTGGCACAAAGTAGACTCTGGCGAATTTTGCTAGAAAACTGGACTCTGATGAATTTCGATCAAGAACTGGACTCTGTCAAATTTTCACAGATTACAGGACACTGATGAAATTTGCTAGAAAACTGGACTCTGATGAATTTCGATCAAGAACTGGACTCTGTCAAATTTTCACAGATTACAGGACACTGATGAAATTTGCTAGAAAACTGGACTCTGATGAATTTTGCTATTAAAGTAGACTCTGTTCATTTTTAGGTATAAAATGGTCTCTGACGAAAATTGGGTATAAAATGGACTCTGTCAAATTTTCACAGATTACAGGACACTGATGAAATTTGCTCTCAAAGTAGACTCTGGCGAATTTCTGTTGATAATTGGACTCTGATGAAATATGAGCTGAATACTGTCTCTGACTAATTTTGCTCACAAAGTAGTCTCTGACGAATTTCTGTTGATAATTGGACTCTGATGAAATATGAGCTAAATACTGTCTCTGACTAATTTTGCTCACAAAGTAGTCTCTGACGAATTTCTGTTGATAATTGGACTCTGATGAAATATGAGCTAAATACTGTCTCTGACTAATTTTGCTCACAAAGTAGTCTCTGACGAATTTCTGTTGATAATTGGACTCTGATGAAATATGAGCTAAATACTGTCTCTGACTAATTTTGCTCACAAAGTAGTCTCTGACGAATTTCTGTTGATAATTGGACTCTGATGAAATATGAGCTAAATACTGTCTCTGACTAATTTTGCTCACAAAGTAGACTCTGACGAATTTTGCTCTCAAAGTGGACTCTGGTGAATTTGTGTTGTTAATTGGACTCTGTTAATTTTCTGGCTAAAACTTGACTCTGATTATTTCAGGCATAAACTGGAACTCTGACGAATTTCTGTCTATAACTGGGCTCTGTTCAATTTTGGTCTTTACAGGTGAAATAGCCGTAAATGGATATAAAACTAAATGTTATGGCTAAGATGTCTGTTTTCCTTAACAAATTGTCTAAGACAGTATTCGCTGAAAATGGTCTTTTTACAAAATTTGGTCATAAACATATAAATAAACTTCTATGATTATTTGAAACTCTGAAATATTTTCTTAAAACTGAACTCTGAAAAAATTTGAATTTCCCCATAAGAACGGTTAGCAAAATTTTAAAATCTCAGAAATTATTTTCCTCATAAGAATTCCAAATCTGTGACTGCCCAAATTTACCTGAAAACCCTGGCTCTCAAACACGAATTTCTCCGATGTTGAAAACAGGCAAAATATGTCCGTAGAGTTTACCTGGAAATGCTGGCTCTTAAACAGTAATTTGAATTTCTCCCATAAGAACTTTAACAAAGTTGTATGAACTTATTTTCAGCATAAGAACTTTTAACAAACTTCTAAAATCTCAGAAATTATTTTCCTCATAAGAATTCCTTAATCCCAAATCTGTGACTCCCCAAATTCACCTGAAAACCTTGACATGCCACACACGAATTTCTAAATTCACCTGAAAACCCTGACATGCCACAGACGAATTTCCCCGAAAACAAAAATTCGTCTGTGGCATGTCATCCCTACTACTGATACCAACATCAAATCATATATCAGACGTCGCCCTATCCCCACTAGATTTTGAAGAAGCCATAAACAGTATGCCTATGCACTCTGCACCAGGCCCGGATTCTTGGAACTCCATATTCATCAAGAACTGTAAAAAACCACTATCGCAGGCCCTCCACATTCTGTGGAGACAAAGCCTAGATACTGGCGTTATTCCTGATATGCTAAAAACATCAGAGATAGCACCACTTTATAAAGAAGGAAATAAGGCAGAGGCAAAAAATTACAGACCGATAGCACTAACATCGCACATTATAAAAAATTTTGAGAGTGCTAAGAAGTAAGATCACAAAATACATGGAATCACAGCATCTCCATAACCCCGGACAACACGGTTTCAGAACATGGCGCTCTTGCCTGTCGCAGTTGCTGGACCACTATGATATGGCATTAGATGCTATGGAAGACAAACAAAACGCTGATGTAATTTACACAGATTTCGCAAAAGCTTTTGATAAATGTGATCATGGTGTTATTGCACATAAAATGCGTTCAAAAGGAATTACCGGAAAAATAGGCAGATGGATCTACAATTTCCTGACCAACAGAACCCAATGTGTAATAGTCAACAAAATAAAATCCAGCCCATCAACCGTGAAGAGCTCAGTCCCCCAGGGTACTGTGCTTGTACTTTTTCTCATCCTCATATCGGACATAGACAAGAACACAACCTATAGCACTGTATCATCCTTTGCAGATGACACTAGGATCTTCATGAGAGTAGGCAACATAGAGGACACGGCAAACCTCCAGTCAGATGTAGATCAGGTCTTTCTATAGGCTACAGAAAATAATATGGTGTTTAACGAAGATAAGTTCCAGCTCTTGCGCTATGGAAAAAATGAAAATATAAAAACGGAAACCACGTACAAAACTGAGGCAAATCATGTCATAGAACGAAAAGGCAATGTAAAGGATCTGGGTGTACTCATGTCGGAAGACCTTACCTTCAAAGAACACAATAAACTAGCCGTCACAACTGCAAGAAAAATGACAGGTTGGATAACAAGAACTTTTCACACTAGAGATGCTATACCGATGATGACACTTTTCAAAACGCTTGTGCTCTCTAGAGTGGAGTACTGCTGCACAATGACAGCCCCTTTCAAAGCTGGAGAAATTGCCGACCTGGAGAGCGTGCAGAGATCCTATACTGCTAGAATTCACTCAGTAAAACACCTAAACTATTGGGACCGACTAAGAGCCTAAATCTGTACTCCCTTGAGCGCAGGCGGGAGAGATATATAATAATTTACACGTGGAAAATGTTAGAGGGGCTGGTCCCAAACCTGCACACAGAAATAACATCACATGAGACCAGAAGACATGGCAGGATGTGCAGAATTCCCCCGTTGAAAAGCGGAGGTGCAACAGGTACTCTGAGAGAGAACTCTATCAACATCAGAGGCCCGAGACTGTTCAACACGCTTCCACTACACATAAGGGACATAACTGGCCGACCCCTCACAGACAAAAGGTTGCAGGAACTCCTTTCTCGCCTGTCTTCTCTATCTTCTTCTTAACAAGGTCGCCAGCTGGGTTATTATATCTGCACCCCAGCAATGCAGTTCAGTGGGTGTATTATATATTGTTTGTAGCCAGAAGATTGCTACTCCCATAGATCTGCTACTAGACTGTCGGCCCAGGGTACTCTCCCAGGAAGGTCTGTGTGGCTTTACCTCTCTCTAGCCACTACGTTACTAGTTGCCACCATTCAGGCACTGATACTGATCGGATGGCTAAGGGCACACTTTTATATAAGTCTGTGCTGTTTTTTACCACTCTCCAGGCAATAAGAACCTCTATAGAGAACGTAGTGTTCCCTAGGTGGTACTATAATAACCTTCGTGTATGCTCAGAGAAATATTATAATGGAGGCACACTTAAACACAATGATAAAATGTGTGAATTTACTGACGCAAATTACATGAACACATATACAATCACAAGTAATACATGAATATGAAAATAAGGATAATAAGTCTGGAGATCGTCAGCCTCTTCTTCCACGACCTCCAACACTGCTTCAACTGGGCAGAAAGACAGGAGTCCCACACTCTCTCACAGGAGGGCCTCTTCACCACGTCGGCACCTCTTCTTCACTGTCCTGCCATCCATACACACTGTCCCCTCTGACAGTCCTGGACACAAGCTGCCTTGCAGCCTATTCTACTACTAAAGTATTAATGTCCTATTGCCACATACATAAGTAAATATTGTGGCCTAACTAGCCTACTCACACAAGGGATAATGGGAGGGAAAATGATCTACCTTACATTCCTGGCTCACGACGCCTGTCCCTCGATGGTGTGAGGTTCCCACGCTTCCTGAGCCGATCCTTGACGATCCAGGAACGTTCCACAGGTCCTCAGGTGTCGTGGAGCCTTCGCGTCGTCGCCGTTCCAATCCCTGAGATTCAGCTACCCCAATCCTGGTTCATCGATGGGCACTGAGCTAATCACTATTTTCCCACACTCGCCCCTTCCACAAGGCGTTGCTCCTTGTCCTAGGAACGGTGTCGTCCTTCCAAAACCCTCAGTGGATGTGACCCGGTCACAGCTAGGCCTGCCCGCCACACCTTTCCAGGCCCTCAATGTCCAGCGTCGCCGCCCAGCGTCGTCGCCGAATATTTTCCAAGTTTGGCACTCTTTTGCTCAATAAACTTGGTTCCTTTTTGCTTCCCAGAAGCTCCAATCCACTAAGAAAGGCTTGTAGAGCCTCAAATCCTTGAGAGCTGACCGAGGTGCGTCCTCTCGCCTTCACGGTCAGGTCAACTCTGACGTTGGCGCCGCACGGGGCACTCGGTGACGTCACGGCGGGCCCTGATTGGTCGCCCGCGACCTAAGTCGGCCAATCCGCGATCGGCTAGTGTCTCTTCCAAAACGTCATATCTGCAGTAGGGGATACTCTTTCATTTTATATCAGGGCGCAAATTTCCCCTTACTTACAACTTATAATGTAACTTTCTCCCTTAGCTGGCAGCCGGTCTGGTCGCCACATATATCAATAGACTTCCTGAACCTCAGAGAATCAGTAGGGAGAGCTGATATGACTCTTAAAGCTGGCAAACGAAAGAAATAGGAGAGGGCACCGTAACATACCCCTCCCCTTAAAATAAGAGTCATATCGGAAGAGCAACACTCAAGAGGGCAACCTATACTCTTGCTCCCTCCGTTCATGAAGTGTCACTCCTTCCGTTAGTGATGTGGCTCGTACCACCTTGCCAGTCACTTGCCTCATTATATCTCCACCTCGCATAGGACCGGGTGTGATGGGTATTCCCTGAACACCTATAAGAAATCCTCTCTCCGTGGCTACGAGTGTACTCCAACGGCTCGTTACCACTTAAGATTCAGTGCATGCAGCGCCTCCACCGCGTCGTGCACTCCGAGATAGTCTTGCACTTCCACTGCGTCCTACAGGTACTTCATGTTTCCTCTCATGAGCTCCTCTTCGCCAATCTTCTCTCTTCTCGGTTCCTCTTCTCCCATAGATGCGTTGTCTCCTCACAGTGGCACTTGTCACCTGTACTCCATCCAGCAGCTTCCTCTCTTCCACACTAGGCTTTTGCGATGGCCCAATGCCCCTCTGGTTAGGCTGGCGCCTACCCTGGGTGTACCTATTCCCTGCTTTCTTCGTATTGCCTTTCCTATACCATTCGCTCCTTCGTTCTCGACGAACATCTTCACTCCTCCATGAGATTCTCTTCCCTGCAGACGTCTTCTTTGGTTCGTGGTTGGGCTCATCCACCTCCCTGTGGCTCACCTCACCACGGTGGTTCATCTTGCACCTACCACTATTCATCTGGCCGGCATAGGGTGCACTGCGTCGTGGCTCCTCCACTCTGCCCCTCACTGCCGTTCGCCCATCCACTGAGCTTACTTTATTCACGTTTCTGTGTGGAGGGAGTGCGGTCTGCAGCCTCTTCTCCGCCCCAGGCGTTTGTACAGCTGCTCCTCGCCACTCCTCCACACGCATCATCAGGCTTAGTCGGAGGTCCCCGTCGGGGTTTTCCACGACCTCTCTGCACTCTCGCCCTCGTTGTCGTCGTCTCTGGCGACGTTTCCCCCTGGCGAAGTCGGCTTCCTCACTACCATCTGGAACGACCGATACCTCACCTGGCAGGGTTGTACCGCTGCTTGCAACATAGGCACTCCTGGCCCAATCGGGTTGTATCCTGCCTCCTCCGAGGTCATTACCCAGCACCATCTGTACATGCTCTAGGGGTAATTTAGGGTCTACAGCTACTATAGCTTTCTCGACTCCGCAGTCGGCAATCAGCTGTACTTAAATAAATAAATAAATAAATATGTTTATTCAGGTAAGGTACATACATACATACAAGTGATGTTACATTAATGGATTGATATATAGATAGAGCTAGTACATACAATGCCTAAAGCCACTATTACGCAATGCGTTTCGGGCAAGAAAAACATTAATATCTAGAACTTAATACTAATTGAGCATAAAGAATAAAAAGTGTTGAGAACAAATACAAATAAAGATAAAAAAAAAAGGGGGAACATGACTGAAAAAGCAGCATAAATACAATAGGTTAACAAACAGTGTTGATTAAACAAAAAAAATTTACAGACATGGGTTGACAATAGAGGAGTGAGGTAGGTTACAGGGAATTTATTAGGTAGTGTTTAGTTTTTATCTTAAACTGGTTGAGAGAGGTACAGTCTTTAACATGGTTGGGAAGGTCATTCCACATTCTGGGTCCCTTGATTTGTAGAGCATTTCTAGTTTGATTAAGTCGTACTCTAGGAATATCAAAACTGTATTTACTTCTGGTGTGGTGCTCATGGGTTCTGTTACAACCTTCTATGAAGCTTTTGAGGTCAGGATTGGCATTACAGTTCAGCGTTTTATATATGTATAATACACAAGAGAGAATGTGCAGTGACTTAATATCTAACATATTCAGAGATTTGAGTAAGGGTACCGAGTGATGTCTGGGGCCAGAGTTGGATATTGTCCTAATAGCAGCTTTGTGTTGAGTAATTAGAGGACGTAAATGATTTTGGGTAGTAGAACCCCAAGCACAAATACCATAGTTGAGGTATGGATAGATGAGGGAGTAATAGAGAGTAACCAGGGCAGGGCGGGGTACATAATATCTGATCTTGGAAAGAATGCCAACAGTTTTTGAAACTTTTTTTGATATATTTAGAATGTGACCCTGGAAATTCAGCTTGTGGTCGATGAGAACGCCAAGGAATTTGCCATCTAATTTGTTACAAATTTGGGTATTGTTTATTTTTAGACTTATCTGATTAGAGGATTTATTGCCAAACAGAATATAAAACGTTTTGTCAATGTTAAGGGTGAGTTTGTTGGCGGTTAGCCAAAGATGGACTTTCTCTAGCTCAGTATTTACTGTGGCATTTAGAGCAAGGGGGTCAGGACTGGAGTAAATGAAGGTTGTGTCGTCAGCAAATAGAATTGGTTTGAGGTGTTGGGAGGCATTTGGAAGGTCATTAATGTAGATGAGAAAGAGGAGAGGGCCAAGTATGCTGCCCTGAGGAACACCAATGTTGATGGGTAGGGTGGGAGAAATTGTATTATTCACAGAAACATACTGGAGCCTGTCAGTAAGATAAGATTTGAGGTATTGCAGGGAGTGTCCTCTGACTCCATAATGATGTAATTTAAGAAGAAGGTTTTGATGGTTGACAGTGTCAAAAGCCTTACGCAGGTCCACAAATAACCCAACAGGAAACTCCTTTTTATCAAGAGCTGTGTGAATTAAGTTAATCATACTAATAAGTGCATCGTTAGTGCTCTTTTTGGGTCTGAAGCCATATTGACAAGAGCTAAGTATATTGTGTTTGGCTAGAAAAGAGTAAAGCTGCTTGTAGATTAGTTTTTCAAATATTTTTGACAAGTTTGGCAGGATTGATATAGGTCTGTAGTTGTTAACATCAGTGAGATCACCACATTTGTGGACAGTGGTTACTCTTGCTTTTTTTTAGAATGTCAGGAAAGGTTTGGAGTTCAAGTGACTTGTTGAAGAGCAAAGCAATAGCAGGGGCTAGAGATCTGGAGGCTTTTTTGTAAATTAAAGTTGGTATCTCCTCGAGGGCACCAGACTTGGTTTTAAGGGAAAGGATTATTTCATTGACATCAGTGGAACTAGTAGGCTTTAGGTACAGAGACTGTGGATAGTTACCTGTAAGATAGTCCTTAACATCAGTACAGGAAGATGGAATATCATTTGCAAGGGATGACCCAATGGAAGAGAAGAACCTATTGAACTCAATAGCAGAATCAGAGGCTGAAAGCTGACCAGCGTTATTGGAAAGGAGTGTTGGTTTGTTATTTAAAATCTTCTTTGATCCCAATATTTGTGAAATTGTGCTCCAAGTTTTTTTAATGTTGCTCTTTATTTGGGTAAATTTATCTTCATAGTATTTAGTTTTGGCTCGTCTAATTATTTTAGATAGCAATAACGAGTAATTCTTTGAGAATTCTTTGGAGACTGTTCCTAGTCTATACTTCTTCTCAAGGTCGTGTTTTTTGTTAATGGATTTAAGTATTCCCTTTGTTAGCCAAGGATTGTTAAGTCTTTTGCTTGTGACTTGTTTTGTAAGCATAGGACAGTGGGTGTTATAAAGGTTAAGAGTTGTTTGAAGAAAAGATTGCACTGCTAGGTTGATGTCCCCTATGTTACCTAACTCCCCTATGATGGGGGTTGATGTCCCCTATGTTACCTAACTTCACTTCGTGAAGTGGCAACCTGTATTCCTCCCCCACACTGCGTATCCTCACCACTCCCACAGGTGAATCATTAAATTCCTTGGGGAGAATACTCCTGGTTACCATACTTATGTCAGCACCCGTATCTCGAAGCACGGCAACCTCCACTGGGTCTGACTTCCCAAACTTCACGTTGGCCCCGAAAACGAAGGGATGTTCACCCAACTTTATTTCCCAACCATTCACGTTGGGTCCACTATAATATGGGGTGTGAACAAACACTCTCTCCTCTTCCAACATTAGTCCTATATTCCTTTGGTGCTCCTCACACTCGCGGGCATAATGTAAATAAATAAATAAATAAATGTTTATTTAGGTAAGGTACATACATACAATAAATTTTTACAAAGATTGGTGGACTTATAGATAGAGCTAGTACACACAATGCCTAAAGCCACTATTACGCAAAGCGTTTCGGGCATGAAGGGAGTACCCTCTCCTATTTCTTTCGTTTGCCTGCTTTAAGAGTCATATCAGCTCTCCCTACTGATTCTCTGAGGTTCAGGAAGTCTATTGATATATGTGGCGACCAGACCGGCTGCCAGCTAAGGGAGAAAGTTACATTATAAGTTGTAAGTAAGGGGAAATTTGCGCCCTGATATAAAATGAAAGAGTATCCCCTACTGCAGATATGACGTTTTGGAAGAGACACTAGCCGATCGCGGATTGGCCGACTTAGGTCGCGGGCGACCAATCAGGGCCCGCCGTGACGTCACCGAGTGCCCCGTGCGGCGCCAACGTCAGAGTTGACCTGACCGTGAAGGCGAGAGGACGCACCTCGGTCAGCTCTCAAGGATTTGAGGCTCTACAAGCCTTTCTTAGTGGATTGGAGCTTCTGGGAAGCAAAAAGGAACCAAGTTTATTGAGCAAAAGAGTGCCAAACTTGGAAAATATTCGGCGACGACGCTGGGCGGCGACGCTGGACATTGAGGGCCTGGAAAGGTGTGGCGGGCAGGCCTAGCTGTGACCGGGTCACATCCACTGAGGGTTTTGGAAGGACGACACCGTTCCTAGGACAAGGAGCAACGCCTTGTGGAAGGGGCGAGTGTGGGAAAATAGTGATTAGCTCAGTGCCCATCGATGAACCAGGATTGGGGTAGCTGAATCTCAGGGATTGGAACGGCGACGACGCGAAGGCTCCACGACACCTGAGGACCTGTGGAACGTTCCTGGATCGTCAAGGATCGGCTCAGGAAGCGTGGGAACCTCACACCATCGAGGGACAGGCGTCGTGAGCCAGGAATGTAAGGTAGATCATTTTCCCTCCCATTATCCCTTGTGTGAGTAGGCTAGTTAGGCCACAATATTTACTTATGTATGTGGCAATAGGACATTAATACTTTAGTAGTAGAATAGGCTGCAAGGCAGCTTGTGTCCAGGACTGTCAGAGGGGACAGTGTGTATGGATGGCAGGACAGTGAAGAAGAGGTGCCGACGTGGTGAAGAGGCCCTCCTGTGAGAGAGTGTGGGACTCCTGTCTTTCTGCCCAGTTGAAGCAGTGTTGGAGGTCGTGGAAGAAGAGGCTGACGATCTCCAGACTTATTATCCTTATTTTCATATTCATGTATTACTTGTGATTGTATATGTGTTCATGTAATTTGCGTCAGTAAATTCACACATTTTATCATTGTGTTTAAGTGTGCCTCCATTATAATATTTCTCTGAGCATACACGAAGGTTATTATAGTACCACCTAGGGAACACTACGTTCTCTATAGAGGTTCTTATTGCCTGGAGAGTGGTAAAAAACAGCACAGACTTATATAAAAGTGTGCCCTTAGCCATCCGATCAGTATCAGTGCCTGAATGGTGGCAACTAGTAACGTAGTGGCTAGAGAGAGGTAAAGCCACACAGACCTTCCTGGGAGAGTACCCTGGGCCGACAGTCTAGTAGCAGATCTATGGGAGTAGCAATCTTCTGGCTACACACAATATATAATACACCCACTGAACTGCATTGCTGGGGTGCAAATATAATAACCCAGCTGGCGACCTTGTTAAGAAGAAGATAGAGAAGACAGGCGGGAAAGGAGTTCCTGCAACCTTTTGTCTGGCAGGCAAGACTCAGGGAGGTTATGGTTATAAGGTAAGCCTGAGTCTTCCTTCACTCTTCCACGGGTCTAGGCCGGAACTGTTAACAGTAGTTTCCCCGTGTTTGACTGAAGGGCTTCCAGGGTGAATCAGTGGCACCCGCTTTTGTGGTGGAAGCAAAGACCTGCGGGGGTGGGCATTGTTGGTCCTCTCCTGTGTGACCAAGGAGACTCCGGTGAATCCCGGGAGTCGGAGGGGCTGAGTACTCGGCCTTTTGAGTCCCTAGCAGCTGAGTGCTGGTAAAGCCCCGGCCCACCTCCACGTGACAGTATTAAGCGTAACCTATAATATATAATAGCTATATGACCACTCCTATATCTTCAGGTTCGGCCGAAACTTTACCATAACATATAATATTGACTACATATACAGTACGTTGTAATCAGCCCTAAACCCCGCGTATTAGTGGTTTTATATAATTTACATTGTGTACGTATAAGTAAATGACTGCGTCGTTTTTTAAATGTATATGTTTTATGTTTAGTTTAGTTCATATATTATGCACCCTATACCCATCTTGTGGGCGGTAGTGGAAAGGGTTACAGAGGCACATAATGGGCTCAGGTACTCTGAATCTGAAAATACAGGAAAAGATGCCTGTGGGGCGAGCCTTGAAGTGGGGACAGAAGAAGATAAGGGGGGTGGGTGAGAGGAGGAAGAATTGTAGGAGAAAAAGTGCCAGGGCTAAACCCAGCTGCGTGTCGTTTGGTTGCGGCATTCGAGGCAGGGACTCGTCGGGTGTTTCAGCGACAACAACAGGGACATCACAAAACTCACAACATCGCAGTGATTGGCTCAAGAGCGTCAGGGCTGAACTTTTACGGATGGTTTGTGCTGGTTGTTGAGAGCTGAATATGTAATGATGGTGGATGCTGGGTGTTGAGAGCTAAAGTTTATCGAAATACAGAGTTAGGAGGAGGATCATGGATGGTAGAGAAGAGGTCATGAGTGTGTCGTGGTCGTCTGAGAGTGTGTAGGAGAAAATCAATGTGTTGTTCATGATAAGTGAGTAGTCTATCAATTTGTCTGTCTGATAAAGTTTTCCAGTAGACATTTAGGGCAGGAATGTTCGTACTTTCATGGAGACTTTGACTGGTAATAAACTCTTGCAATCGGGTGTTGAGTACTCATCTTAGTGCTCTATTCTGTATTCTTTGAAGCTTTAGTTTGTTAGTAGTTGCAGATAAAGAAAGAGCTAGTGGAGCATATGTTAGGAGAGGCCTAATAAGTGCTTTGTAAAGGTGCATTTTTGTGTCAGGTTTTGCAAATCAAAGTCTGTACAGTTTTTCCATGGCTAGAAGAGCTATTGCATGTTTCTGTGTAATGTGTGTGTGAAAGAGTAATTGTCGATCAAATGTGAGTCCAAGGACTGTGGAGGAGGGAGACACAGAGATATAAGTAGGATTTGGAGTGTATGAATAGAGCTTAAGAGGAATAGGGCGAATAGTTCTTTTACAAAAAAAGTAGGTGATTTGGGATTTGGTGGAGTTGGTTTTGATACGCCATTTATACTCCCATTCAGTGACAACATCAAGTTCTGTTTGTGCTCTGTTTGTTAGTGTATCAATGGTGTTGCTGGTGACAAGGTGAGAGACATCATCGGCATAGCATATGGTTAATGAAGTGTGATGAACAGGATCAGGAATGTCGTTGATGTATAGGATGTAGAGTGTTGGGGCAAGAACAGAGCCTTGGGGAACGCCGGCATGTAAGTTGAAGTAGTCAGAGTGCTGTCGGAGGAACTTAATTCTCATTGTCCTATTGTCTAAGTAGTTAGAGAGAAGTTTGGTGGTGATAAGAGGAAGATTAAAGTTGTTGCATAGTTTGAATTTTAGGCCGTCATGCCAAACAGTGTCAAAGGCCTTCTCAACGTCCTTAGTGATGAGTGCAGTCTTAAGTCTTTGGTGCTGATTGATACTGAGGTAGTTGATCATGATGTTTAAGGTGTCGTGAGTGGACCGGTGAGGCCGAAATCCAAACTGTTTGTTAGTGAGTAAGTCACTGTGTTCTAGGTGGGTTCTAAGTCTCTGGTTGATCAGCCTTTCAAAGACTTTGCCAAGTGTCTCTAGAAGGCTGATGGGTCTGTAGTTCTTTGGGTCAGTGTGGGGTTTCCCAGGTTTTGGAATAAGAACGGCTGTGGCAGACTTAAAGTTGAGAGGGAAGTATCCAGAGGCAAGGGAGGCGTTGAATAGGTTAGTGATAGCAGTAATGATAGAAGCAGGGAGTTGTCTAAGATGGATATGTCCAATGCCAGACGCACCAGGGGCTCTACGACGAGTGCCCATGAGAGCTGTCTTGACATCAGCTAGAGTTAGGGGAGTCTGTAGTTCAGTGTTTGTATTGAGATTGTCAAGGTGGATGAGGTCGTCTGGTGTAGTTGCGTGTCTATTTTGGTGTATCCAGTCTTCGATTGCTTCGGTGTTATGGCGGGCAAATGGTTCAGGAGGATGTGGGTGAAAGATTTGTTCCCAGTGGTGTTTAAAAATGTTGAGTACTACATCAGGATCAGTGACTTTGTTGTTATTATGAAGAAGGTATTTAAACGGTGTGAGTTGATCCTTGTAAGCGTTTGATTTGTTTCCAGAATTCTAGAGGTGTCAGTTTTCTGTGTTGTTCTGCTTGTTCTATGAGGTGTTTCCAATGTTTTGTGTGATCTTCATCTAGGCTGTTAAGGATGTGGTTTTTTTAATGCTGTTAGGTCCCATAGTATTTGTCCATGACGATGCATGTTTTGTAAGAATCTAGTGTGATAGCACGCTAAGAGGCGTTTTGAGCGAATGGAGGGGGGTGAAAGTGAAATGTGGTTTGTGTGTTGTTTTAGGAATGGAGATGTTTGCTGCATGAATGATGGTATCTTGTATGTTGCGTGCTTGTGTGTCGATGTCAGAGTGATGTTTGTCATTGTATTCATAAGTGAGATCAGTGTCATCAATGTGTTTTTTTTTTTTTTTTTTTTTAGATATATACAAGAGTTGTTACATTCTTGTACAGCCACTAGTACGCGTAGCGTTTCGGGCAAGTCCTTAATCCTATGGTCCCTGGAATACGATCCCCTGCCGCGAAGAATCGTTTTTTCATCCAAGTACACATTTTACTGTTGCGTTAAACAGAGGCTACAGTTAAGGAATTGCGCCCAGTAAATCCTCCCCGGCCAGGATACTAACCCATGACATAGCGCTCGCGGAACGCCAGGCGAGTGTCTTACCACTACACCACGGAGACTGCTAAACAAACAACTGTGTTGTTTGAACATGTCCCAGTTTGCCCTAAGGTATGAGAATTGAGGAGTACTGGGGATGAGAATAGGATTTATGGAGACTGAGAATTAAGGGAATATGATCAGAGCCCGTAATGGGCCCTGGTGAAATGAAGTGTTGCAAGTTGCTGCCATGTCTGTTAGTGAATATGAGATCAGGCCTGCCAGAACCTGTATGTGTGAAAGAAGTGGGGAAGTCAGGGCCAAGAAAGAATAGACTTTAGGGACTGTTCAGGGACTGAACCCCACAATTCATTTAGCTAAGCAAGTTACAATCTTGATGATCTAGTTACAAAATTCAGTATAAGTCGTCACATCAACAATGGGTTCGAGATCGACCACAAGTACAGTTTCCAAATTAAGCAAGTGACATATGTGGAGAGTTTTATGTAAGTAACAATTACTACAATGATTGATGACCTTTGCATTACGAGCCGCTAAGGGCAGACTATAGACG
The DNA here is from genome assembly GCF_040958095.1 of Procambarus clarkii. Lineage (NCBI taxonomy): Eukaryota > Metazoa > Arthropoda > Malacostraca > Decapoda > Cambaridae > Procambarus > Procambarus clarkii. The sequence goes on from NC_091176.1 coordinate 4,882,892, forward strand.
TCGTGGCCTCGGAATGTCTTCGTAAGAGAATTCGAATTTATCTAAAAAATTGTCAACCTAGACGGGCGGGTTCCTGCGTCTATACCGCTATCAATAAGTTTAACTGGTTTTATTTTAGCGTTCAGAGTATCATTTTCACATTTAAAAAAGAGTCACGTTTAACCACGACGATGATATGATTGATCGATGAAATGTTGAACTTGGTTGTTTAAAAGGTTGTGGTTACCCTAGGCAGTGAGAGCCAAATTGAGAGTGCCTTAAATTTGGTGGCTGATAAAATAAACAGGTGCAAGATGGCGGGTGTTGGGGATGTTCGGGAACGGGATAGCAGTTCACCCTCACCTGTCGACACCCCAGATAATCCCGATGAGATCAAAGACAGGGCTGCCTTGGAGGAAGAGGCAAGTCTAGTCTATCTTTTGTCCAAAGGAAATTTGACTAGCAGTCATAATATTCGAACAATTGACGTTGTTATGATTGGTGGTTTCTGAGGCTTTGTTGACATTCGGGTCCTGCACACTCGTATTTAGTACCCCAGCGGCGCCCCCAGAGATGGCACCTTGTTGTGGCACTGGTAGAGTGGGGGAGGCGCGTAGGGCGCCGGGGGCAGGGGAGAAGACGGTGAGGTGAGTGAGAATGGCGGCTCTTGAGGTAAGGCAAGGTTTGGGGTGTTGGCCTCGGCTTGGCACTTACTCTGGCCCTTCAGGCAGGTACCAGTCTGCTGCTCTGCCGTCTCTGGCCAGTGGTCTCTCCTGTGGCTCAGGTCTCTGGCCAGTGGTCTCTCCTGTGGCTCAGGTCTCTGGCCAGTGGTCTCTCCTGTGGCTCAGGTCTCTGGCCAGTGGTCTCTCCTGTGGCTCAGGTCTGTGGCCAGTGGTCTCTCCTGTGGCTCGGGTCTCTGGCCAGTGGTCTCCTGTGGCTCAGGTCTCTGGCCAGTGGTCTCTCCTGTGGCTCGGGTCTCTGGCCAGTGGTCTCTCCTGTGGCTCGGGTCTCTGGCCAGTGGTCTATCCTGTGGCTCGGGTCTCTGGTCTATCCTGTGGCTCTGGGTTGTGTGGCCAGTGGTCTATCCTGTGGCTCTGGGTTGTGTGGCCAGTGGTCTATCCTGTGGCTCTGGGTTGTGTGGCCAGTGGTCTATCCTGTGGCTCTGGGTTGTGTGGCCAGTGGTCTATTCTGTGGCTCGGGTCTCTGGCCAGTGGTCTATCCTGTGGCTCTGGGTTGTGTGGCCAGTGGTCTATCCTGTGGCTCGGGTCTCTGGCCAGTGGTCTCTCCTGTGGCTCGGGTCTCTGGCCAGTGGTCTATCCTGTGGCTCAGGTCTCTGGTCAGTGGTCTCTCCTGTGGCTCTGGGGTGTGTGGCCAGTGGTCTTGCCTGTGACTCTTGGGTGGTCTGTAGTCAGTACACGTACTTCTACCTGTGGATTTGTGGCCAGTACATGTAGTTCCACCCATGGCTCTGGGGTGTGTGGCCAGTACGCGTAGTTCCACCTGTGGCTCTGGGGTGTGTGGCCAGTACGCGTAGTTCCACCCATGGCTCTGGGGTGTGTGGCCAGTACACGTAGTTCCACCTGTGGCTCTGGGGTGTGTGGCCAGTACGCGTAGTTCCACCTGTGGCTCTAGGGTGCGTGGATCTGAGGGGGGGAGGAGGGGGAGGGGTCTAGGCCTACCTTGAGGTTACCTTGAGGTGATTCCGGGGCTTAGTGACCCCGTGGCCCAGTCATCGACCAGGCCTCCTGGTTGCTGGACTGGTCAACCAGGCTGTTGGACGCGGCTGCTCGCAGCCTGACGTATGAGTCACAGCCTGGTTGATCAGGTATCCTTTGGAGGTGTTTGTCAAGTTCTCTCTCTCTTGAACACTGAGGAATCGGTCAGTTATGCCCCTTATGTGAAGTGGAAGCGTATTGAACAGTCTTGGGCCTCTGATGTTGATAGAGTTCTCCCTCAGAGTACCTGTTGCACCTCTGCTTTTCAATGGGGGTATTCTGCACATCCTGCCATGCTTTCTGGTCTCATGTGATGTTATTTCTGTGTGCAGGTTTGGGACCAGCCCCTCTATTATTTTCCCACATGTAAATTATTATGTATCTCTCCCGCCTGCGCTCAAGAGAATACAGATTTAGGCTCTTTAGTCGGTCCCAATAGTTTAGATGCTTTACTGAGTGGATTCTAGCAGTAAAGGATCTCTGCACGGCCACCTGTTACTCTTGACTAAGTTCTGTATTATCATGCTAGCTTAATGCCTTTTCCATCATAATTGCCTTTTATTGCTACTCTTGAATATGTAGCCATTAGTCATGAGTGCTAATCTGACATCCTTGACAAGTGGTTGTATCTGATGCTCTTGTATCTAACCTGTGATATGTCTACTGCTCTGGTATCTTTAACCAGTGGTCATGTCTACTGCTCTGGTATCTTTAACCAGTGGTCATGTCTACTGCTCTGGTATCTTTAACCAGTGGTCATGTCTACTGCTCTGGTATCTTTAACCAGTGGTCATGTCTACTTCTCTGGTATCTTTAACCAGTGGTCATGTCTTCTGCTCTGGTATCTTTAACCAGTGGTCATGTCTTCTGCTCTGGTATCTTTTAACCAGTGGTCATGTCTACTGCTCTGGTATCTTTTAACCAGTGGTCATGTCTACTGCTCTGGTATCTTTTAACCAGTGGTCATGTCTTCTGCTCAGGTATCTTTAACCAGTGGTCATGTCTACTGCTCAGGTATCTTTAACCAGTGGTCATGTCTACTGCTCTGGTATCTTTAACCAGTGGTCATGTCTACTGCTCAGGTATCTTTAACCAGTGGTCATGTCTACTGCTCAGGTATCTTTTAACCAGTAGTCATGTCTACTGCTCTGGTATCTTTAACCAGTGGTCATGTCTACTTCTCTGGTATCTTTAACCAGTGGTCATGTCTTCTGCTCTGGTATCTTTAACCAGTGGTCATGTCTACTTCTCTGGTATCTTTAACCAGTGGTCATGTCTTCTGCTCTGGTATCTTTTAACCAGTGGTCATGTCTTCTGCTCTGGTATCTTTTAACCAGTGGTCATGTCTTCTGCTCTGGTATCTTTAACCAGTGGTCATGTCTTCTGCTCTGGTATCTTTTAACCAGTGGTCATGTCTACTGCTCAGGTATCTTTAACCAGTGGTCATGTCTACTGCTCTGGTATCTTTAACCAGTGGTCATGTCTACTGCTCAGGTATCTTTAACCAGTAGTCATGTCTACTGCTCTGGTATCTTTAACCAGTGGTCATGTCTACTTCTCTGGTATCTTTAACCAGTGGTCATGTCTTCTGCTCAGGTATCTTTAACCAGTGGTCATGTCTACTTCTCTGGTATCTTTAACCAGTGGTCATGTCTTCTGCTCTGGTATCTTTAACCAGTGGTCATGTCTACTGCTCTGGTATCTTTAACCAGTGGTCATGTCTACTGCTCTGGTATCTTTAACCAGTGGTCATATCTACTGCTCTGGTATCTTTAACCAGTGGTCATGTCTACTGCTCTGGTATCTTTAACCAGTGGTCATGTCTTCTGCTCAGGTATCTTTAACCAGTGGTCATGTCTACTTCTCTGGTATCTTTAACCAGTGGTCATGTCTTCTGCTCAGGTATCTTTAACCAGTGGTCATGTCTACTTCTCTGGTATCTTTAACCAGTGGTCATGTCTTCTGCTCTGGTATCTTTTAACCAGTGGTCATGTCTTCTGCTCTGGTATCTTTTAACCAGTGGTCATGTCTTCTGCTCTGGTATCTTTAACCAGTGGTCATGTCTACTGCTCTGGTATCTTTTAACCAGTAGTCATGTCTACTGCTCTGGTATCTTTAACCAGTGGTCATGTCTACTGCTCTGGTATCTTTAACCAGTGGTCATGTCTACTGCTCTGGTATCTTTAACCAGTGGTCATGTCTACTGCTCTGGTATCTTTAACCAGTGGTCATGTCTACTGCTCTGGTATCTTTAACCAGTGGTCATGTCTACTGCTCTGGTATCTTTAACCAGTGGTCATGTCTGCTGGTCTGGTAAAAAAAAAAAAATTAGTTTTCTAAATTTTTGTTTTTTCATATTTTTTATCAGCCGATTTGCATGAAACATGGCCACCTTACAGAACGTATGCCTCTCTGTAAAGAAGCAAATTTTGGAGGAAATTGGTTGAAGTCAATTTCAACCACAGGTGGCAGTGTTTGATCATATTTATTTTCAAGTAACATAAAATCTCGTCTCTTTCATTTTTTTTTTAATTTACATGAAATTTATACCTTATATGTAATGTTATATGCAACATTTATAAAACGCTTTATTCCTAAGTTCATTTATTGATTTTATAAATATTTGCAAACATGAAATATTGGCATGCATTTTTGGGGCACTTTGACTACTTGTAGTATTAGTAAAACTAAACATATTTTGGATAATTCTTTTTATAAAAATCCTTTATTATATGCTAATATGATATATGAGTGTCATAGAAATGATGTCATTTGAAACTTGTCGTTGTAGTTAATTATTGAAAATGTGTAAAATTCGTTGGAAAAACAGCAACAAAAACATCCCTCCCTTTCTGTTTAGGGTGAGATACTGAAACATAGAAAAGCTGCAGCTCTTCTTATATACAACTAGTAAAACAGTTTGGTTAAACAACATTTCCAAATCGCGTAATACGCCCCCGTAGCCAGTAGTCATGTCTGCTGGTCTGATTTCTTTAAGCACTTAACTGCACCAATCGAGTATTCTCGGTCGGCGGGAAACTGCGCCAACCAAGAAAACTCTTTTTTTTTTTTTTTCGGTACCAATTATAAATGTGTACGAGGTTGGTTGTGTACGAAATGGACTCATAGGACCTCCAGTGAGAGGCAGCCATCTTGGAAAAAATTCTCAGAATGCCCTAGGGCTGCTGGCTGGGTTAGTACTGAATGAGCAACCATGGGTGGTGCACGCGCCTCTGGCTCCCAAACACCTGTCCGACGCGGTGTTGAAAGATAACGCTCTGTCTGTGAAATTCAAACCTTATTGTTTGAAGAACATAAGGGTCATAATATTGGTGAAACTAGGCACAATAAGGACCTAACACAAAGGTCAGATGCAAGTGATACAGCGCCTATGAGGACGATACAGCAAGCATATCCAGTTGTAGCTCTGAGCATCACCCTTGAAATCCTATGCTATCTCCAATTTATTTAGATGATACATAGATGAATCTTTTTCTGCGTTCTGTGATGATGCATCTGATACAAATAGCAGTGTTAGCGGCTGCTAACACTGCTGATGAGCAGTGTTAGCAGCTTCCATGGTGGTGTTTTCCATAGATATTTTCAAGAATACCTGAATCTGTTCCTAACTGACAGACACTCTTTGAGGCAAGCTGAACCTCTTACTGTGTGGGACTATACAAAGCGATCTTTTCAAGACTACCTTACAAATTGATCTTTTCCAATAATCTTTTCAATACTACCTTATGCTTTACAAGCTTGGCTACATACAACCTACAAGTACTAAAGCCAAGGGTGTACAGGAGTGCATTATTTGCAAGCACACAGAATGAAGAAACAGAAAGCAAAAATTTATCTGTACCTGGTACACCGAGAGCGAAGTCGCACTGTGTACCATGGACTACTTCGTTGATTACTACTCACTTCCGAAGTACTCGTGAGAGCGAGTTACCTGGGAGCGCGCTAGAGCAATGAAATGTTTACACTCCCTTCACTTTGGTCACCTCAATTCTCATCATGGGTCTTTCATTTTGGTATCAATGTGTTTGCAATTGAATTCTCTACAGGACTAAATGCATATACACTCCAAAAGCCCGGCGTACCACCCACAGCAAACAAAGAAAGTGACATCGCGTTACCCTCGTGAGCGCTAATCAAGCACAATAAAATGTGTATACGCTTTTCAACTTTATATATATGGCATATAAGGTCCAAAACTGCGGCGTGCCCCTCCCACAGCCAAGTGCGAATGTTGGGCACAGTTTTTAACAGACGACGCAGCATTGCGGCGTCACCGGAAGTCCGTCTACTAAACGGATGACATAATGCTGAGTAGTCGCCGAGCGAAAGTGTTACTTGTGAGAGAGATCTGCGGCCCAGACGGCAATCCTCATTTCGCTAACCTCCCTCTCTGGATGAGCCAATCTGCAAGTCCTTCACACACATTATGTACAGGCAGTCAGGTCAGTGATTGACACTGCAGCACCTGTACTCACAAACCTATCACAACAATAGTGGAAAAAGCTTGAAGAAGCCCAAACTAATGCTATGAGAGCTGCTCTGTGAGCTCCTATGTGGACCAGGCTTGAAACTCCTAGACTGGAAACAGGTTTGCCCTCTTCAAGAAAGAATAACTCAAAGAACAGCTACGATTATCAGTAAAATAATTTTCCCCTGATGCAGTCCCAATACGACAGGCGTTGGTGGTTGGACTTGGCCAAAACAACGGAAACACTTGGGCTACCAGACCGGAAGACATCCTATACAGACTATAATTAAAAAGCATGATTCTGGACAGAGGAAGTGATCAACCACACCCAAACTACACTTTTTCCCCACCGGGGGAAGATCCTACCTTCAAAATAGTAATAGAAGGTCTTGTGATGAAAATGGCTGCCTTTGATCCAACAATCTCCTAAGTCGCATAATAGAAAAGCAAAAGAACAGCATAGCAGTAGCAGGAGCCACCCACATCTTCACAGACGGATCGGAGGACACAGAATATGAGTGCTGGCGCTGCTCTTTACACGGACAGCGAACAGGCATATTGGAGACGAGGACCAGTATCATCAACCCAAACTGAGCTGTTTGCCATACAACAGGCATATGTTATGTGCATATGTGATTGCACATAACACTCAAAATGCAATCATGTACACAGACTCAAAGGCTGCACTTCAAATATTAGGAAAAAAGCAGTGTTAAGACAACGTGGAAATAATTACCACCATTTTGTATCTTGGAGCAGTCGCTAAAGGCAAAGGACTCAACATAACTCCAAACTGGATCCCATCCCATGTTGGAATCCCATTAAATGAGAAAGGCGATGAAACTACTAAATTGGCAACTCGTCATCCAGTGATCCACAAAAGAATCCAACCCAGCCTAGATAGAGTACATAAAAACACTATCACCAAAAAGCTCGCACACCTCAACAAAGCCCATCTACACCAGAGAGTAGGTGAAGGTTTCACCTATGGTATCAATATGGTATCCCGGGTGATACCATATTGATACCTCTACAATATGGTATCTTCACTCCACTAAGTTAGACAGGTTAAATATTCCAAAAGGAATCCACAGGGAAATAGCAGTTAGGTTATATAGACTTCGTCTAGGTTACAGATACAACTCTGAAATTATTGAACCCAGAGAGTGGTAATGCATCTTCTGCCAAACAATCACAGAAAAGCCACTACAGTACTTCACTATCTCCTGGAATGTGAAGCAGCCAAGGTTCTTAGAAGAGCTTTAAGAGTCCTTGAATGTTGCAGTAACCACCCTGAAGTCAGAACAATCGTGGACATCTTCAAGAGAGAGCTGAACTGTTTTCTAAGAGAAGTTCCGGATCAGCCGGGCAGTGGAGAGTATTTGGGCCTGCGGGCCGCTCCAAGCAACAGCCTGGTGGACCAAACTCTCACAAGTCAAGCCTGGCCTTGGACCGGGCTTGGGGAGTAGAAGAACTCCCAGAACCCCATCAAGCAGGTATCAAGCAGGTATCAAGCCATCAACATTGCCACTCTTCCAGTAATGAAAAGTGTCCAGTAGCTGGACACCGTCATAAATACTGTCAAGCAGTATCCTCCCCCGCGGTAACAGCCACATAGTAAGGACTGACGATTTAAATGCGAGCACAGCATGCAGCATGTCCTTTCACGACCAAAGATCACATTCACTCCAAAAAAATCAACCACTTATGAGCTATTTATGCCTGTGCCACCTTTTTGGGTAGCTTAATCTTGATCAATCAATCAATCAATCAATCAATAAAATAGCATCATTTCCATCCCCACCCTGCTCGCTGTGCCAGGTAAGTCCACTACGGGCTCACCATAGCCAGTGCTACTTGGAACTTTTTGTTCCGGGTAGCTGAATCTATAATAATATCCCAACACCCCCTGATGACTCCTCCTCCAAATGCATGTAAGGATGCAGCAAATGTTTTATGAGATATATATTCCATTCTTATAAGATGCAGGGGCAGCTAGCCACTTGTGCCATAAATGCTTTATAAATTTGAGATATCAAAATAAACATGTGGTGCAATAAGTTCCTCAGCAAATAATGCTATGACAAATTAATGGAATTTTTTTTTAAAAACTTAAAAAGCCTATTTAAAGATACAGTAATGTAATTTCAGAAACAATTTTGTGTCATGTGAAACTTGTAGCCTGGTAATAACAAATGGGCAAATATCAAATGTTCATTTTATAACCAGAGTTTAACCCAAGGTGGAAGCATCATGAAAACCAGGGTGCCACATCTGGAATAAATAAACACTCACATAATCATAAAACTGATTGAATCATTATTCAATTCGTGGGCTGGGCAAGACATTTGGGCATGTTTCCTTACACCTGATGGCTCAGTCCCTCTAGAAGTAAACAAGTCCATGAGTTTGGTGACTGTTGTGGGCTGCATCCTTCATACAGCTAAGAGGACCTCGATAATCTTAAGAGGCTTCCTGTTACTGATATAGGGAAACCATGAAATTTGAACTTGATGTAGACATTTCAACCTTAATGATTTTATCTTTTCTTGCAGTTACAAAATATTCAAAACATCATCCACCTGACTAAGGAATACATTGATGACCTCAACTCTCGATTTGCTGGCTTCCAGCATCCTCCTTCCTTATATCTCACGGTAATATTGCATGTGCAACTGTTTCCTTACTTTACCAACGAATTAGGCTGATTTAATTTTTATTTAGACATATATTAATAGGTACAGTACAACCTCGATTCAACGTATCCTGATTCAATGAATCTCCGGCTAGTTCGCACACTTTTCAGGCCGGATTTACTCACCCAGTTCGACGAACAATGGTTCGCCGAAGCGGGGGATGTTCGGATTTGCTCACGATGTCGAGACAGAGTTCACAGACTGGTGGAAAACTTTCCCATTCTATCACAGATTGCAATTAATAATTCGCTCATGTGACAAGTTTGGTCACACAAGTGGACTACACAAGTGTACCGCACAACCCTGGGGGCCTCGTAGCCTGGTGGATAGCGCGCAGGATTCGTAATTCTGTGGCGCGGGTTCGATTCCCGCACGAGGCAGAAGCAAATGGGCAAAGTTTCTTTCACCCTGAATGCCCCTGTTACCTAGCAGTAAATAGGTACCTGGGAGTTAGTCAGCTGTCACGGGCTGCTTCCTGGGGGTGGAGGCCTAGTCGAGGACCGGGCCGCGGGGACACTAAAAAGCCCCGAAATCATCTCAAGATAACCTCAAGATAACAAGTGGTCCACAAGTGGTCCACAAGCTTACGATGTTGGGACAGAGTTCACAGAGTGGTGGAAAACTGTCTCATTCTATCACAGATTACAATTAATAATTCCTTCATAAGACAAATTGGATCACACAAGTGGACCACTCAACAAGTGAACCATATGAACCAAACACCAGCCAGAATGGTCGACACAACAAGTGAAGCATATTAACCAAATTCCAGCCAGTGGTCTACACAAGTGAACGACTGAGTTTCAATGATTTTCGTTCACTGATTTGTGGCACATGTACAGTATCTTTGTAAACTAATTTAGAGGCTGAAGCGTGAATAACTAACTAATGTGTTCAAATCTTCTATATACATTTTCTGTGATGAAACAAGATGAGTGAGGGTGGACAGATAAGGGAATACTGTACAGTAAACCTCTCTTTACAGTAAGGTTTCACTCGCTTTTGTCTGTGTCGTCATAGTTCAGTGACCCATGACTTTGAACATTTCAGATTAATATATCATTTCTAAAACTGGTGTTTTAATAACTCTTAATTATCCTAATTAAGCTAAACTAAATAAAACCAAAAATATACTGTAATATGACAGATATCTGCTATATGAGAAATATTCATGTTATTGGCGGCTCACAATTCCAGCGCGAGTGGACAGGTCTAATCCATGTGCACACAACACCATGCTTGTTTTGTTCGATTTCGTTGCCATAGTTCAGTGACTTACAGCTTCGAAATAATGAAATTAATAAATCAGTTCTAAAATAAGTATTTTTTATAGCTCTTATTATCATAATAATGTTGCTAAACTAAATATATAACCCAAAAATATATAATTTGATGTAAATCCAATATTTGAGAGAAATTTATGTTACTGGATCTGGCTTAAACACCAGCATACTGTAGGGTGTACGTATAGACCTAGTCTGCGTTCGTACAGTATGCACCCAGTGCCCTTAGCTTTGTCTGCGATTGACGTACAGTATTTAACCACTGGTGGAAGAATAATCGTGGAATTTACAAATTTTTTTACTACAGCTGTATTGATATACAACAAAATGTCTCAGGGGCTTACTAATGGGCCTTATTAATGCCAAAAGTGAAGCATTATTTTGCAAGAACTAGTAGCAGAAAATCAACCAGCACGAGCACAGCCGTACCCAGCACGAGAACAGCCGTACCCAGCACGAGAACAGCCGTACCCAACACAAGAACAGCTGTACCAAGCATGAGAACAGCCATACCCAGCACAAGAACAACAGTACCTAGCAAGAGAACAGCCGTACCCAGCATGAGCACAGCCGTACCCAGCACGAGTTTTAAGTGTATACATAGTGTTAAATTAAAGTTGCAATAATTTTAGTGTACAATGGTTTTCATAAACTGTATTGTAGTACTCAACATACAGCAGAACTACCTAATCAACACAGTGTTAACGGTATAATACACTACAGTACGTATTTACTGTACAGCATTCACAACTCCATGAGACTTGAAGATGGACATAACTCCAACAATAAGGTACATAACAAATGATAATGCATTTTTATTGTGTACAAGAAAAAGAGAGACTGACACAAACGCCTCTTGAAGGTCACCTCTTGCAACGCATCCAACGCTCCAACACACTGGGGTTGGTCCCATATACTACGTTGAATGGAGGTTGTACTGTAATGCCTTCTACAGAACAGCATTTACCGTTTTATTTATTTATAATTATTAACAGCAGCTTAACGCTTTACGAAACATAAAATTGTGGATTCTCAGGGCTTGGTTTGACCAGAGTGCAGACTACTAGCAGCTTCAGAGGACCCACTAGAAAAGGATGTTTCATTACACTTAATGGTTTTCTGTTAGGAGCCCCTTCAGCTCCCTGGAGATATCAGGCTAATATGCGATACATTAGAATAGGGCATTAGTCAATGGAGTTCAGCATACTGGGTACCACAAACCAGAACCTGGCCCCCTCAGAGAAGTACAGGAGCAATGGCCCCTGGAACCCCCCCCCTTTGTGGTTGGGGTTTTTCCTAATCTGCCATCGACCGGAGTTAGGTGCCAGAAAGGTAGGCATAACGAAGCAGACCCCACATGGTAAAAAAAATTGCAACCGAAAACCAAACAGAGGCAGAACTCCCTCAAATCCCCAGGAAACATGCAAACAGGCAAATGTTACACCTCACTGTCACGCAGCCCAACCCTCTCTGGGAGGGGTAGGTGGGAGCCCCGTACTCTCCACGCCGGCTACTCAGCAACTCAGTTCAGCTATTCGATCTAGGTTGGTCGTCAACTCTGCCCCGGAGATGCCCCTCCTCCTTTGAAGGGTTTGGGGCTCGAGGGGCAGGCCTCTTCCCCTGCGCTCCGTCGAGTCGTCTTGGAGTGGGTTTACTTGGGTGTGGTCGAAATGACGACATCCCACAGATGGGTCTCCCGTCTGTTCCCGGTGTTGAAACGAGACTGTGCAGACCTGAGGTTCATTCTGGACTTGTCCTGTCTGAACCCCTGGGTTCATTGCCCCTCCTTCCGGATGACTGCACTGTCGTAGGTTTGGCTCCTGTTGGAGCTGGGCTTTTGGACGGTCTCCCTGGACCTTCGGGACGCATATTGGCACGTCCCGATTCATCCGGGGTTCAGGGACTGGCTCGGTTTTGTTGTGGGGCATCGGGGTTACAGTTTTCGTTGTCTCCCATTCAGGTTGAATCTGGCGTGTTCACACGCCTTATGTGGGTCGTTATGGCCCGGCTGCATCTCTTATGTGTTCGGGTGTTGGCATACCTGGACGACTACCTTACCTTGAGGGTAAGGTAAACTGGCTGGTTTGGGCTCCCAGCCAGACCTCTTGTCTGATAGTCATGGAATTGGTTCTTTCCCAGCTCGCCGGATTCGGGTTCTTGGTGAACTGGAGGAAGTCCCATCTGGTTCCCTCCCAGGTTCGGACATGGCTGGGTCTTGTGTGGGACTCTCGGACCAATTCCTTGTCTCTTCCCCTGGAGTTTCTCCTGCGGCTGTGGTCCTGCATGCGCCTGTTTCTGGGGGCTCCCGGGTCACCTGGCGGTTGCTTGAGGGGCTGTGCGGGAGCCTGAACTTCGCGGTGATGGTCTACCCACCATGCTGGGTTTGGCTTCGTCGGCTGTTCTGGTTCCTTTGGGGTCATCCCTTCCGTCTCTCTTGCGATCGCTAGGTTCAACCTCCTGGGGCCTTGCATCTCCGGCTTCCTCCTCGGGTTTTTCGGGGTTCAGTGCCTTGGCGCCTACCTGAGCCCGCGCTTGGTGTGTTCACGGACGCTTCGTCTCTCGGCTGGGGTTTTGTGACCAGTGCTCACCAGGCCGGCCAGGGGCGTTAGGGGTCCGTTCTTCCGTCGAGCCCACAGCACAGTGCGGGAGTTCGCGGCGGTGTGGTCTGTTCTTCGGAGGATTCGGGTCACCCATGGATCGATGATTCGGCTCCATTCGGACTGCTCTCTGGTGGTTCATTGCCTGAACTGCGGGGGTTCGATGTGGTCCTTTGCTCTTTGGGGGTTTGTTGCTTCAGGTGACTTGTCTGCTGAGTTCTTGGGGTTTGGCTCTCCTGGCGGTTCATGTACGGGAGTGTCCAACGTCTTGGCCGATGGCCTGTCTCGCTTCGTTCCCCTCTCCACAGAGTGGACGGTGAACGACGCTTCCTTCCGTTGCCTTTGCCAGACATTTGGGCGTCCCGAGGTGGACCTCTTCGCGTCGGCGTGGTCGAGGCGCCTTCTCGTGTATGCGGCGCCCTTCCCTAGTCGCGAGGCGTCTGGGTCGATGCCTTTCGGCTGGACTGGTCGAGTTGGAGGTTCCTGTACCTCTTTTCCCTGGTTCAGCTGTTGCTTTAAGTCCTGACTCGCTTGGAGACTTATCAGGGGAGAGTTGTCCTTCTGGCCCCTTGGTGGGCGGCCCAGCCTTGGTTTCAGGCGCTGCTTGCTCGGTGTCCGAACCAGAGGGTTTTCCCGCAGCTCCACCTCTATCAGCAGATTGGTCCGGTACGTCACGTGGCTGATTCGATCTTCTCGATTCTTCGCGTTTTTTTTTTTTACTCGAGTCTGTCATCATCTCTATGCTGATCAGGTGGCTTCTGTGTTGGTGTCCCACCTGCAGGCTTCTTCTCAGCGGCAGTATGGAGTTTCTTGGTGGCCCTTCCGTTTCTTTTTGCGTCTTTGTCGTTTTGGTTTGCTGTCGGTTAGGGTGGTGGTGTCCTTTCTCTCTTGGTTGTTTCAGGACCGTCATCTTATGCCTAACACTGTCGCCTCATATCGTGTGGCGCTGTCTGAGCCGCTTCAGCTTGCCTTCATTATCGATGTTACATCTGCGCTGTTTCGCAAGCTGTCTCGTGGGTTGTACCACCTCCGGCCTGCTCATGTGCCACCTGAGCCATCCTGGTCCTTGGACAGAGTGCTCGCTTACCTCTCATATCCTCGTTTCGTCGTGGCCCCTTCGGTCCAGGATTGTTTGTCTCAGACTTTTCCTGTTGGCATTGGCCTCTGGGGGTCGGGTCGGGGAGTTTCATGCTCTCCTCCGGCGCAGGGGTTTCTGCTCTTTCAGTCGTGGTGATCGTTTTGTTCTCCTGCAGCCATCTCCTTCTTTTCTGGCGAAGAATGAGACTGCTGCGTTCTGGAGGGGTCCGTGGGTGGTAGATGCTTGGTTGGTATGGCGGGGGGTGCATCATACTTTGTGTCTGGTTGCGGCGCTTCGCCGTTATTTGCGCGCAACGGCTTCTGTGTCCGGGGACGCGCTTTGGGTTGATCTGGTTTCCCTTCTTCCCTGTTCGCGGGTTCAGGTCTCCCAGGTCGTCTGCGGGGTTGTCAAATTCAGCCAACCTGCGGTCTATGCCCGTGCCCATGACGTCCGTAAGTTCGCAGCTCTTGCTGCTGTCCTTGGGAACATGTCTTGGTCTGATATTCAGGCGTGGGGTTTTTGGCGGTCGAACAGGGTCTTGGCTGCTCATTACCTCGTGAATGTCCCTGTGCCCCGTCGGGCCTGTGTTGCTTTGGGTTGGCGGTTGCAGTCAGTTGTCTCGACTTCGAGTTAAGGAGTGAGTGACGACCACCTCCCGGGTAAGTCCCTCTTTTTCTGTCTGTGGGTAGTTAGCTCCGGAGGCTCCCCTGCGTCGCTCGCTCCCTCCCTCCAGTCAGTGTTTTTTTCGTGTTTTTGACATCCAGGCTCAGAACTGAGGTGTGGGTAGCTGGCGTGAGGGGTCTGGGGCTCCCCTTTCCTCCTCCCGGGGAGGGGGGAGCTGTGCAGACAGTGCTGCGGCGACGTGTGATGTCATACTAGTTTGCTCATGTTCTGTTGGGGAGTTCTATCCACTAGTTCAGCTTTTGGTAGCAATTTTAACCAGAATAGGGGTTTGTTTTGGGGTGCTTACCGTTCTGGGTGTCTGATCCGGTCGATGGCAGACATAGAATGCTGTCAACCACACGTTTTTTTTTATAGGCCATTGCTCCCCTTGCCTCTCTGAGGGGGCCAGGTTCTGGCCGTGGTCCCTGGTAGGCCTAAGAACTCCATACACATGACTGATGCCAAAGTCTGACATTAGCATATCAGCCTGGGATAGCTCCGGGGAGCCTTCAGGACTCGCCCAGAAAATGGCGTTTCATTACATTCAACGCTGTTTTTTTTGTGTGTGTGAGTGTATTAGAATTTGGAGAATTTCAAGAATTATTTCATCTTTTTAGGAATATACAGAATTGACCGGAAAGTTGCATAGATTTGAAGCTAAGGAACAGGAGATACTAGAGCAGCTGACTTTGAGTTCCACTACTGATCAACCACCTCATACAAATGGCTGTCATGAAGAGTTTCCTGAACCTCTGCCACCACCATCAGAAGACATTGATGCAACCTTTCAGGCCACCTCACAAATCACAAGTGAGTTTCCTTTTGCCAGTCAATTCCAGTATATTAATTGACACTTCTGATCTAGCTATCCAGCCGATTCATTTAGGATGCATTATTACATTAGTTATTCCCACAGGCGTAACTAATAGCATTCACAGGTATTTTTCACTTTTACAGTTATTTTCACTTGTGAAAAGTCACTGAGTGACTTTCCTGTGAGGAGCCCCTACAGTTTCCCGGAGCTTACCGGGGTGATATGTATGTATTAGACAGTGGCATCGGTTGATGAAGTTCTTGCCTACCGGGGACCATGAGCCAGAACCTGGCCCCTCTTCAGAGAGGCATGAGGAGCTGTGGCCAATGGAAACCCCCATGTGTTTGGAAGCATTCCATGTCTGCCATCGATTGTAACAAAACAAACCCCACATGGTGAAAATTGCTACTTAAAACCGGAGAGGGAGGCAGAATTCCCACACTAAAACAAGCAAACAAACAAATGTCACTAACGCCGCTACGCTGATCATCCGTGCAGCCCCACCCCTTGGGAGGGGTAGAGGACCTCGGACCTCCCCGCACTGGCTGCTACAGCATTCAGTTCCTCGGCTGATGTGTACTGTAGTGGTCGTCGCCTCTGGCCTCTGACTCTCTCAGTTCTGTGCCTTGTGGTGTATTCTGCTGTGTATAGTGTGCAGGCCAAGTGTAATTCATCAGTACTGGGGCTACATGCGCTTAGGGGCCACCTTCCCTAAGGGCTCTGTAAGTACTGCTCTTGCGCATTGGGGTTATCTTCCACTGGGCATTCGGGAACAGCTTCCATAGAGGTCTTTGACTGCTCAGCAATTACTTACCCTTGGGGCCAGCTGAGGTTTTTGTTGCCACTGTTTGGCCTTGGGTAGAAAGTGGTATCATTGCTGGTACGCTTCGACTTTGGTTTTGTCTGTACCCCCATGTCCTTTTCCAGTTAGTGTTGTTCGTCCTGCTTCCCCCTCCCTCTTCTCCCGGCTCCCAAATGTGTGAGGGGTTTCGAAGTCGGGGCGGGGTTTAGATAGTAGTGAGACTTGGGCGGCTTCGGGGACTGCCTCTTCAGGGTTGGCAACGGAGGCATTTGAGCCTGCTCCTCCCGCCGAGGGTTCCGGATTTTACCAGTGGACCCCCTTCTTCTCATCCTTTTCCCTGGACTCTGCCTTTTCTTTAGAGGCAGAGAGTATGGAGGCAGGCTCTGCCCTGGGTCCTGGCGTGTAGGACTCCTGGGCTGGGGAGGAGTTGACTTGGGGGGCCTGGGCCCCATTTGACCCCGCTTGGGTGTTGGTACCCTTGTTGCAGAGGTGTAGGGGTTTTTATACCCTCCTTCCCTGTATGAGTATAATTTGGGTTTGGCTCCACCCCAGGTTCATTTCTGGGTTCTTTGGCTTCTTGAATCGCACCTACTCACCTAATTGTGCTTGCGGGGGTTGAGCTTTGGCTCTTTAGTCCCGCCTCTCAACTGTCAATCAACTGGTGTACAGATTCCCAAGCCTACTGGGCTCTATCATATCTACATTTGAAACTGTGTATGGAGTCAGCCTCCACCACATCACTTCCTAGTGCATTCCATTTATTAACTACTCTGACACTGAAAAAATTCTTTCTAACGTCTCTGTGGCTCATCTGGGTACTAAGTTTCCACCTGTGTCCCCTTGTTCGTGTCCCACACGTGCTGAAGAGTGTTAGGGAGGTTCAGGAGGCCATCGCTGTTTACCTCTTGCGAGACCCGGATTACGCCTTGGTGATGAATCTGTCTTCTTTTGAGTTTGGTTCGACCTTCCCATTTTGGATGCCTGCTTGATACCTGCTTGATGGGGTTCTGGGAGTTCTTCTACTCCCCAAGCCCGGCCCAAGGTCAGACTTGACTTGTGAGAGTTTGGTCCACTAGGCTGTTGCTTGGAGCGACCCGCAGGCCCACATATCCACCACAGCCCAGTTGGTTCAGCACTCCTTGGAAAAAATGATCTAGTTTTCCCTTGAAGATGTCCATGGTTGTTCCGGCAATATTTCTTATGCTCGCTGGGAGGATGTTGAACAACCATGGACCTCTGATGTTTATACAGTGTTCTCTGATTGTGCCTATGGCGCTCCTGATTTTCACTGGCATTACAAGATACCGGAGTCTTCCTGGTTAGCAGACTGCCATTTCTTTTTGTTGGGAGCGTGGTATGGGTTTTGTCAGACCCGCAATCTTGTTTGGCGGGAGACTTCCATTGTGGTACAAGTTTATCTGGGGGGTGAAGGGGGCGAGTTTGAGAGCTTGAATGTGTGCTTGTTCGCCCCTATGCTTCCTCGAGATGTTGGCATTGTGAAGCTTCACGTGCAGGTACCCTCCTTTTCTGCTGCTTTGATAGCTAAGGAAACTTTTCCCTTCTTTTCCCTTCTCGAGCTGTCCCCGGACTGGCTTGAGGAGGATGTGTAGGTGCTAGGTGCCGGGTCTTCGTCTGGTGCACCTTCCTCGGCAGCTAGGACGTCGGCTGCCTTGTTGAATATGTTCGTGCCGTTTCTCAAGGAGGCGGTGTCTCTGTTTTTTGCTTCTCCCCTCACCGCGTGTCAACAGGGTGTGCTTGATCTCTCCTTGGAATCTGCTTGGGCTCTGGCTCTTAGATTTTTGTCACCCTTTTGTCCATGGCTGTTTGAGGAGTCTGCTGTCATGTAGTTTCTGCAAGCAGCTTCATCTAGTTGTCGTCCCATGTCAGACGTGTTGGTTCTCTGGGGGGCCTTGGTGGGCCTTCTCGGAAGAGTCGTGCCAGTGTTCGGGGTTCCTCTAGTCGTAATTACCTAATTTATAATTACCTAAGTGTAGTTACAGGATGAGAGCTACGCTCGTGGTGTCCCGTCTTCCCAGCACTCTTTGTCATATAACGCTTTGAAACTACTGACGGTCTTGGCCTCCACCACCTTCTCACTTAACTTGTTCCAACCGTCTACCACTCTATTTGCGAAGGTGAATTTTCTTATATTTCTTCGGCATCTGTGTTTAGCTAGTTTAAATCTATGACCTCTTGTTCTTGAAATTCCAGGTCTCAGGAAGTCTTCCCTGTCGATTTTATCAATTCCTGTAACTATTTTGTATGTAGTGATCATATCACCTCTTTTTCTTCTGTCTTCTAGTTTTGGCATATTTAATGCTTCTAACCTCTCCTCGTAGCTCTTGCCCTTCAGTTCTGGGAGCCACTTAGTAGCATGTCTTTGCACCTTTTCCAGTTTGTTGATGTGCTTCTTAAGATATGGGCACCACACAACAGCTGCATATTCTAGCTTTGGCCTAACAAAAGTCATGAACAATTTCTTTAGTATATCGCCATCCATGTATTTAAATGCAATTCTGAAGTTAGAAAGCATAGCATAGGCTCCTTGCACAATATTGTCGTGGTGGACCGGTGGTGCCAGTTTCTGAGCCGGCACTTTCTTCGGAGCCAACGGTGTCTGGTTCGCGCAGTGGTCGCTCTGCTCGTCAGTCGGATTCTCGTAAGGGGTGTCGGCCCTTTCGTGGGTCGCCCCGTTGCCGGGGCAGTAGGTGGGAGACTCGCGCTGTTTGTTCACGCCTGGTCGCACGATTCGTGGGTGTTTCGGGTCGTTTCTTCCAGCCTCTGGTGGCGTTAGGTGGCTCCTCTTTCTCCAGGGGGTTCAGGGCTAGTGGGGTAGGCCTCTTCCCCTGCTCTCTGTCAGTGACACCCACCCCTGCTTGGGTGTGGTCGAAACAACCCCGTCCCTCAGGTGGGTTTCTCGCCTGCAGATCTGACGTTCATTCTGAACTTGTCTCGCCTGAAAAACTGGATGCAGACGAGGAGTCACAATAACGTGGCTGAAATATGTTGACCAAACCACACACACTAGAAAGTGAAGAGACAATGACGTTTCGTTCCGTCCTGGACCATGAGAATGGTCCAGGATGGACGGAATGGTCCAGAATGGTCCAGGACGAACCGAAACGTCGTCATCTCTTCAATTGCTAGTGTGTGGTTTGGTCAACAACCACCTGATCTTTAGCCCCTCTTTTTGGATGACCACACTGGCTGGTGTTGGCTCCCAGCTGGTCTGTGTGTCTGCTCACCAGGGGTGTGGTTCTTTCCCAGTTTGCCGAGTTCTGGTTCCTGGTGAACTGGAGGAAGTCCCATCTCTTTCTGTCCCGGGTTTGGACTTGGTTGGGTCTTGTGTGGGACTCTCGGACTGCTTCCTTGTCTCTTCCTCGGAAGTCGTTGCTGCAGCTGTAGTCCCACCTTCACCTATTTCTGGAGGGCTCCCGGGTCACTCATC
Source organism: Procambarus clarkii (assembly GCF_040958095.1). NCBI lineage: Eukaryota > Metazoa > Arthropoda > Malacostraca > Decapoda > Cambaridae > Procambarus > Procambarus clarkii. The sequence goes on from NC_091176.1 coordinate 4,902,456, forward strand.
GGTTGCTCGAGCAGCTGTGCGGGAGTTTGAACTTTGCCATTCTTGTTTACCTACCGGGTCGGGTGTGGTTTCGGTGGCTGTTCTGGTTCCTTCTGGGACGTCCCTTATGCTGCTTTCACAATTGTTGGGTTCGGCCCCCTGGGGCTTTGCGTCGGTTGCTGCATCGCCGGCTTCCTCTTCGGGTTTTTCAGGGTTCATTGCTTTGGCACCTACCTGAGCCCTCGCTTGATGTGTTCACAGATGCTTTGTTTCTAGGATGGGGCTTTGTGACAAGTTCTCACCACGCCGCCAGTGGCGGTGGGTTCCATCCTTCAGTCGGGCTCACAGTATTGTAATCACTGGATTATCCGGGATTCGAAGATCCAGAAAACGCTTTTATACGACCAAAATCGGGACCGGATAAAGTTATCTCAATATCCGGCCAAAATGGCCATGGGAGCCGGATAAAAGCTGGTTTAGCCAGATAAAAAATCAGAGCCGGTTAACTTGCTGCCGATGTTACACTGTCCGGACAGTCAGCCGGATAATCATTGAATTGTCCGGATATGAAAGCCATGGGGCGGGCCGTACCATACCGTACCGTACTGTATTAATCCCATCTGGTTGTGGCTCGAGGCGCATGGTGAAGGAGGGGTGTTACGGCCACTATGGGTCGCAACCGGGTTCTTGATCTATGACCCAAAGTACTAGTATCCGACCCCAAGTCGGTAGTGGCTTTCAAGGAGTAGGCTAGGTAATGCAAGTAATAAAAAGGGGGAAGCTGAAATGAACACAACACTTCATTCTTTATCAATATATTCACTTAACTTATTACCCCTTTCCCATCACCTTAAATATAAAATATAAAACGAGATAATATTAGTACACGTGGATATTTACATGTGTCGCCCTCACATAGGACACTAAGCACTCCTTGATGCTAATGCGATACAGCCTTTGTCAACTTCCGTGTTTCTTCAACACTCAGTACCGTCCTCAACCAGTACTGGGAAGCACCAATGAGTCTACCCTTGCCGTGGGCCAGCTTACTGACAGTATCACTAGGTGCCTCTTGTGAATGCCCATAATCACTCTCCAGCCAAGTGCTGGCAGAGAACTTAAGCTACTCGCTGTTGGGCCTCTACACGGACAAATACAGGGCTAGCAAACCCCTGGCAGGAGTCTCTTAACGACGGGCTAGTAATGCTCCTCAAACAGGCACTCAACTGCCGGTTGTCACTTCCCTTAGCAAGTCCCGGGATACGCCCTGTTGCCCCAAGTGGACGTGTCCAATCCTGGGCAACCCATGTGCTCCCGCCCCTAGTGTTATACCACAGTGCTGTGCCATTATTGAAATATTTTTTTAAATAACTATTTTATTTTCATAGTAACTTTGAACATTTTTGGCCAAGACTGTCTGGTAGCAGCATCAATCGTTCTGGAGGTGTTAAGAGGAAGAAGGTTGTCCTAACAATTAAAGACAACCTTCAACCAGTTAGGCATCACAGGCAAGTCAAGTGAGGCGTCACAGGCAAGCCAAGTGAGGCATCACAGGCAAGCCAAGTGAGGCATCACAGGCAAGCCAAGTGAGGCATCACAGGCAAGCCAAGTGAGGCATCACAGGCAAGCCAAGTGAGGCATCACAGGCAAGCCAAGTGAGGCATCACAGGCAAGCCAAGTGAGGCGTCACAGGCAAGCCAAGTGAGGCGTCACAGGCAAGCCAAGTGAGGCGTCACAGGCAAGCCAAGTGAGGCATCACAGGCAAGCCAAGTGAGGCGTCACAGGCAAGCCAAGTGAGGCGTCACAGGCAAGCCAAGTGAGGCGTCACAGGCAAGCCAAGTGAGGCATCACAGGCAAGCCAAGTGAGGCGTCACAGGCAAGCCAAGTGAGGCGTCACAGGCAAGCCAAGTGAGGCATCACAGGCAAGCCAAGTGAAGCGTCACAGGCAAGCCAAGTGAGGCATCACAGGCAAGCCAAGTGAGGCATCACAGGCGAGCCAAGTGAGGCATCACAGGCAAGCCAAGTGAAGCGTCACAGGCAAGCCAAGTGAAGCGTCACAGGCAAGCCAAGTGAAGCGTCACAAGCAAGCCAAGTGAGGCGTCACAGGCAAGCCAAGTGAGGCGTCACAGGCAAGCCAAGTGAGGCGTCACAGGCAAGCCAAGTGAGGCATCACAGGCAAGCCAAGTGAAGCGTCACAGGCAAGCCAAGTGAGGCATCACAGGCAAGCCAAGTGAGGCATCACAGGCGAGCCAAGTGAGGCATCACAGGCAAGCCAAGTGAAGCGTCACAGGCAAGCCAAGTGAAGCGTCACAGGCAAGCCAAGTGAAGCGTCACAGGCAAGCCAAGTGAAGCGTCACAAGCAAGCCAAGTGAGGCGTCACAGGCAAGCCAAGTGAGGCGTCACAGGCAAGCCAAGTGCCTTCAATCAGTGAGGCTTCTGCAGCTGGCAGTCAAAACTAACTTTGCTTAATGACCTGTACAGTAATTTTAAGTGTTAATTTTAGTGTTGTGTTAGTATAGGTTATGTAAATTGTCAAGAATTCTTAACTTCAAGTTGTGTGGCATCAATCAAGAAGACGAACAACAACAAGGTAAGTTGATGTTTCTTGTTGAATACTTAATAATTATATGTGGCAAGGCAATTCAAATTATGTTGTTTGTAGTATAAAAATAGTTGGAAATGATCACTTTTGGACTCAGAGGTGAAAAAGTACCATTATCCGGAACATGTGATAATCCAGCTGGGGGTCCTTCCCATATAGTCTGGATAATCGAGTGGAGACAGTACGGTGCAGGATTTCAAGATGGTTTGGCTGGTGCTTCAGAGGGTTCGGGTTGCTCGGGGTTCTACGATCAGGATCTACTCAGACTGTTCTCCTGTTGTTCATTACCTGAACCACAGGGGGGTTTTCTCCTGTCCTGTGATCTGGTTTCTTCAAGTGACTTGTTTACTAGATTCTCAGGGTTTGGCTCTCCTTGCGATTCATGTCCAGAGAGTGTCCAACGTCCTGGTAGACGGCCTGTCTTGATTCATTCCCCTGTCCATGGAATGGACGGTCGACGCCGACTCTTACAGTTAGCTCTTCCAGATGTACGGACTCCTGGACGTGGACCTCTTCACATCAGTGTGGTCCCATCAGTTTTGGGGCAAACAGCCCCAAAACTGCAAGCTGGCATCCCCCACAGCCCCGAGAACCCGCAACAGAGGCCCCAGGGCAGAGCTGTCCTCCATGCCCTCTGCCCATTAAGAAGAGGAAGAGTCCAGGGAAAAGGCAGCAAAGAAGGGCCACTGGTAAGACCCAGAAGCCTTGGCAGAAGGAACAGACTCGAAAACCTCCGTCCCAAACCCGAATGGGGCAGCCCCCGAAGCCGCCCGAGTCTCGGCACAAACAAAACCTCGCCCCAATCCCGAAACCCTCAGACAGTCAGGAGCCGGGAACAGGGAGGGAAAGGGGCGAACAACACCTAACCAAAACTGGGCGGCCTCGGGGCATTCGGGTGGAAAACCAACCTAGCATGTTACAGCAACCTAAACTGACCATGTAACGTGAATGCCGCCTGTACTCTGAACAGTAAGAACATCAGGAGAGTAATGGAGAACATGCAGAGAACACAACTCGCAAGACTCCGGGTCAAGATGTCAGTGACCCAACAGGCAGCACGACGGAGGTAAAAGTGGTGACTGTCACCCGGAGACAAGGGCACAGCAACCAACGAACCTGCACAAGACGGGATGAAACCTGGAAGACACATCCAATGGTCCACTGGGCCCTGACAGAGTTTTCCAAGGCTCTTTGACTGACTGCTACTGGAAACCCGGGCATGGTGTTGCTAACCGGTTAAACACTCAAGCTAACTAGGGGTAGATGCAACATTGAATACCCCTGCGATGTGTACAATCACGGGGACCTAGCAGAGGGCCACCAAACACTACCAGTGGAACTATAGCCACACTACCCTCCAAACACACACCGAAACTACGACGTTGGTACAACGTTCGAACAAGTTTTAACACCTCCTAACCAGTTATAACAACCAATATAGCAAGTTGTAACAACGTTCTAATACGTCATAAACACGTTAAGCCAAGATGTAACAACTTTATTACAAGTTGTAACAAGCGGAAAATAGAGACAGTTACGGTTTTTGTTTCCAGGGTAGGCAATTCCCACCAGGCAAAAAAAATAAAAACAAAAGAAAACCCCTGCAAATGTACACCGTCCCCAGAGGCAACAGGAACCGGTTGCCGCGTAGGTGGCAGGTCGCGCAACACCTTGACGCCCTAACCAGCACAATACCAGTCCCTACCCAAGGCCAAACAAGGGCCCCCTCAAGCCCCAGCTGGCCCCATGGGCGAGTCAAATGCCGAACAGCAAGATCCCTTACTGGAATAGTTCCTGAATGCCCCAGGGAAGACAACTCTGTCACGCAGGGGCAGTACTCACAGGGATCTTACAGAAGGAAGCCCCTAAGCGCATGCAGCCCCAGTACTGATGAGGAACACCTGGCGACTGCACAACACAAAAACACAGCAGTGAGCACTGTGAAGGCAAACACCGCTTAGGAAATTGAGGCCAGAGAAGTGTCTGTCCCGGTTGACATTAGCTTACGAACTGATGCTAGGCAGCCGCATGTGAGGTCCGGGGCTTCCCCCGCCCCCTCTTGGAGCGGGGAGGGCTGCGTGGATGAGCTATGTGGCAGTAAAGTATGATGTTTGCTTGTTTCCTTGGGATTGTAGGGAGTTTCTACCTCACTGTTCATTTTTTTGTTTTAGTTTCTTACCATGTGGGGTTTGTTTTGTTATGCCTACCTTTCTGGGTGCCTAACCCCGGTCGATGGCAGATAAGGAAAACCCCCAACCACAAGGGGGGTTTTCCAGGGCCATTGCTCCCTGAAACCTCTCTGAAGGGGCCAGGTTCTGCCACTGGTCCCTGGTAGGTCTGAACTCCATAGCTAATGTCCTGGTCTAATATAACATACATTAGCCCAATAAACTCTAGGGAGTCTCTGGGGCTCGCCCAGAAAATTGCGTTTCATTATATTCAATGCTGGGTTTTTTCCTGTTGGCATTCGCCTCTCGGGGTCGGGTCAGGGAGCTTCATGCTCTACTCCGGTGCAGGGATTTTTCTGTTCATTTGGTCCTGGTGGTAGGTTTGTTCGTTTGCAACCATCTCCTTCTTTTCTGACATTGAATGGGTCTGCACCTTTCCAGAGGGGTCCTTGGGTTGTTGATGCTTAGGGGGTTCAGGTCGGGGGGTTTGATGCGGTCCTTGGCTCTTTGGGGTTGGTCGCTTCGGGTGACTCGTCTGCTCAGTTCTCGGGGTTTGGCTCTTCTGGCGGTTTACTTCCGGGGGTGTCCAATGTTTCGTTCGTGGACGGTTAACACTGACTCATTCAATTGGCTCTGCCAGATGTTCGAGCCCCCAGAGGTGGACCTCTTTGCATTGGCGTGGTTTTCTGGTATATGTGGCGCCCTTCCCCGACTGCGAGACTGTCGGGATCGATGCCTTTCGGCAGGACTGGTCAAGGTGGGAGTTCCTGTACCCCTTTTCCCCAGTTCAGCTGTTGCTCAAGGTCCTGGCTCGCTTGGAGACTCACCAGGAGCAAATAGTCCTCCTGGCCCCTTGGTGGCCGGCCCAGCCGTGGTTTCAGGCGCTGCTTGCCCAGTGTCCGAACTCGGAGGTTTTTCCACGGCTCTGCCTCTTTCAGGAGATCGGCCCAGTCCGTTACGAGACTGGTTTCGCTCTTCTCTGCGAGTCTTCGCATTTGGTATTTTTGACCCGTGTTTATCACCATCTCTATGGTGATCGGGTGGCTTCCTTGCTGGTTTCCCACCTGTGGGCTTCCTCTCAAGGCAGTATGAAGTTTCCTGGCGGTCCTTCCGGTTCTTTTTGTCCCTTTGTCGCTTCTCTTCGCTTTCGGTTCGGGTGGTGTTATCTTTTCTCTCGGTTGTTCCAGGACCGTCATCTTTGATCATCATCTCCATCATCATCTACCATCTCAAGTCAAGCCTGGCCTCGGGCCGGACTTGGGAGTAGAAGAACTCCCAGAACCCCATCAAGCAGGTATCTCATGCCTAATACTGTTGTCTCGTATTGTGCAGTGCTGGTGGAGCCACTGCAGCTTGCTTTCGGTATCGATATTACTTTTGCACTGTTTTGCAAGCTGTCTCGTGCGTTGCTTCACCTCCGACCTTCTCATGCACCGCCTGAGCCGTCTTGGTCTTTGGACAGAGTCCTCTTCTCCTTGGTTTGTTGTGGGCCCTTCGAGTCAGGATTGTTTTACTAAGGCTCTTTTTCTGTTGACATTGGCCTCTGGGGGTCATGTGTCAGAGCTACATGCTCTTCTCCGGCACAGAGGTTTTTGCTCTTTTGGTCATGGTCATAGGTATGTTCGTCTACAACCGTCTCCCTCTTTTCTGGCGAAGAATGACACTGATTCCTTCAGGAGGGGTCCTTGGGTTGTTGATGCTTGGTTTGTCTGGCGGGGGTTCATCATGTGTTGTGTCCGGTTGCGGCCCTCCGCTGTTATCTGCTGTGTCCGGGGACACGCTTTGGGTTGATCCGGTTTCCCTTCTTCCCTGTTTGCGGGTTCGGGTCTCTGGTTGTCCGCAGGGTAATTAAATCCAGCCAGCGTGCGGTCTATCCCCGTGCCCATGACGTTCGTAAGTTTGCTGCTCTTGTTGCCGTCTTCGGCAATATGTTTTGGGCTGACATTCGGGCACAGGGTTTTTGGCGGTCGAACAGGAGTCCTGGCTGCATGCTACATCGTGAACGTTCCTGGCCCCAGTCAGGCCTGTGTTGCTTTGGGTCGGCGGTTGCAGACTGTTGTCTCGACTTCAACTTGAGGAGTGGAGCACCGCCTACCTCCCGGGTAAGTCCCCTTTTATTCTGTTGTCTTTGGTGAAGTAGCTTCCCCCAGAAAACCAGTGTTGAATGTAATGAAACGCCATTTTCTGCCGGAGTCCCGGAGGCTTCCCGGTAACCCTCCCTCCCTCCAAATGGTGTTTTTTTTTTTTTTTTTTTGCTTTTTTGATACCCAGCCTCAGAACTGGGGTGGTGATCACCGGTGCAGGGGTCTGGGGCTCCCCCTTCCCCCTCCCAGTGAGAGAGGAGCTGCGCAGACATGCGGCGCAGCTCGTGTGACGTCTTGCTTGTTTGCTCGTTTCTCTTTTGGGGAGTTCTGTCCACTCATTTGACGATTTTCGTTGTTAACCAGAATAGGGGTTTGTTTTGTGGCGCTTACCATTCTGGGTGCCTGTCCTGGTCGATGGCAGATATAGAATGCTCCAAATTACATGTGCATTTCTATGGGCCATCGCTCCTCGTGCCTCTGTGAGGGCGCCAGATTCTGGCTTGTGGTCCCCGGTAGGCCTAGAACTCCACCCACATCGACTGATACAAAATGGTTAGGGTATCCATATCAGCCATCGATAGCTCTGGGGAGCCTCCGGGACTCGCCCAGAAAATGGCACTTCATTACATTCAACGCTGGTTTTATCTCGATTACAGTTGAAGAAAAGTATTTAAGATTGGAATGTGTATGCCTTAGACCTTTGCCATATACTGTAGCATATAAATTTTCACCATCATAACATTTAAAGTTCTACCTTAAGCTCATGCTTTGGCCTGGGTTTGTATCCTGGCCGGGGAGGATTTACTGAGCGTCAATCCTTAACTGTAGCCTCTGTGCACCCAGCAGTGAATGGGTACCTGGTTGTTAAACTATTTGGCGGGTTGTATTCCAGTGAAAATTAGGATTAAAGACTTGCCCGAAATGCTGTGTGTGCTAGTTGGTGTACAAGAATGTAAGAACTCTTGAATATGCAGTATAAATAAATAAATAAATAAATAAATAAATAAATAAATAAATAAATAAATAAATAAATAAAAAATAATTTTTAATATACAGTAGTACTTTTAATAAAAGAATTCATGTCAGTATTAATCAGTAATACCTCACAGATCCAATATAAGAATTGCTTGTAAATTGTTTTGATTTTTAGATAGTATTGTAAATTAGACTATTTATTTTTATCCTTCTAGTCAAATTAAAATTAGCTTTATGCGTGATATCCAAAACCCTGTAAATATAACTGATATCAACATGAGTATGGTAGGTTTTGAAAGAGAAATTGACAACATGCCCATGCACTCAACCCTGGGTCCAGACTCATAGAATTCAATATTTATAAAGAAATGCAAGGTGCCAGTAGCACAGGCACTCAGTATAGTGTGGAGGAAGAGCTTGAACACGGGGGAGATACCAGATGCGCTTAAATCAGCAGACATAGTCCCTCTTCACAAGGGAGGGTGCAAAGCATTGGCAAAGAATTATAGACCAGTTGCACTAATGTTCAACATAATAAAAGTATTTGAGAGAGTGATCAGGAGTCAGGTCACCAGTTTCATGGAGACCTTCACAACCCAGGCCAACATGGATTTAGAGCAGGAAGATAATACCTCTCACAGCTACTGGATCACTATGACAAAATCACTGAGGCATTGGAAGAAAAACAGAATGCAGATGTGGTATACACGGACTTCGCAAAGGATTTCGATAAATGTGACCATGGATTGATAGCACACAAAATGAGGTAAATAGGAATAACTCGTAAAGTAGGATGGTGGATACTCAATTTTCTGTCAAACGGAACACAAAGAGTAACAGTCAACCATATAAAATCGAGTCCAAACGCAGTGAAAAGCTCTGTACCTCAGGGTACGGTCCTTGCACCACTGCTTTTCCGTTTTCTCATATCGGATACAGTATAGACAAAATACAAGTCACAGCTTCGTATCATCCTTTGCAGATGACACAAAAATCAGCATGAAAATCACCTCTGCTGAAGACATTAAAAAACTATAAGCAGATATTAATTAAATGAAGTTTTTGACTGGGCAGAAGAAAATAACATGATTTTCTACTTGTACAGACATTGATAAATTCCAGGTACAGTACTCATGTACAGTAAAAATGAGGGCATTAAACATCTTGAGATCTTGAGATTATCTTGAGATGATTTCAGGGCTTTAGTGTCCCCGCGGCCCGGTCCTCGACCAGGCCTCCACCCCCAGGAAGCAGCCCATGACAGCTGACTAACACCCAGGTACCTATTTTACTGCTAGGTAACAGGGGCATAGGGTGAAAAAAACTCTGCCCATTGTTTCTCGCCAGCACCTGGGATCGAACCCAGGACCACAGGATCACAAGTCCAGCGTGCTGTCCGCTCGGCCGACCGGCCCCCATCATAATACAAACATAATACAGAGTACAAAATACAATCAGATTTGCCCATACTAAGAAAGCAGCATGTCAAGGATTTGGAAATAATGATGTCTGACAACTTAACGTTTAGGGAGCATAACCAAGGAAATATTGCGTCATCCAGAAAAATTATAGAATAGATTACGAGAACATTCAAATCCTGGGATCCCATCACAATGGTTGTACTCTTCAAATCACTTGTGCTGTCCCGTCTTGAGTACTGATTAGTACTCCTTCCTTCAGAGCAGGAGAGATTGCTGAAATAGAGGGAGTTCAGGGAACATATACGGCATACATAGACGCGGTAAAACACCTACGTTATTGGGATTGCCTAAAAAAATAACAACATACTGGAGTGAACGATATGGAAGAAAATACAGAATTAAACCAGTGAAGAGCAGGGGTGCCATAGGCACAATCAGAGAACACTGTATAAACATCAGAGGTCCGCGGTTGTTCAACATCCTCCCAGCGAGCATAAGAAATATTGCCGGAACAACAGTGGACATCTTCAAGAGAAAACTAGATAGTTTTCTTCAATAAGTGCCGCACCAACCGGGCTGTGGTGGATTTGTAGGCCTGCGGGCTGCTCCAAGAGCGGCCCCGCAGAGAGCTTGGTGGACCAAGCTCTCACACAAGCCTGGCCTCGGGCCGGGCTTGGCGAGTAGAACTCCCAGAACCCCATCAAGCAGGTATCAAGCGGCTGTGTGTATAAACAAGTGGTGATGCCTGGCAGTTGTGTACTTACCCCAACCATTACATTTTGATGACCTGACTCCCAATAACCTATGTTACAAACACCACATACGCTATCATAACTGCCACTATAACTGTGACAACCACTAACACTTAAAACACAAGTACTGTACCACAGTCACTCTAAATACAACCTCCACCACCAAATACATCACCTATATATTACACCTACAATCTCAACCATTATAAGTACAAGCACAACTACCAAACATCTCAACTATAACTTACATCTACTACAACATAATCACCACCACAACCTCCAACAATCACTATAATCAGATCTCTCCTCCTTTCTCCTTCTAGTGTGTCTTCACCACCATCACACCTACAACATAAACTATTATGACCAAAACCGCCACAAACTTCTACGACTACTATATAGTCCCATCCACCATTACAAGTACAGTAGAACCTCGAGTGACGATTGCCTCAACTGGCGAGCATTTTTGGTAACGATCACCCAGATCGCCGATAATTCGTCTCGAGTGGCAACTGCTCGTTTGAATGACGACAATTCTACATGGTGGGGTCGCGCTGCTTCTCGCACATTCTTGGACGCCTCCGACGATGCAAATAAATTATGTTTTTTTGTTTAAAGGTGCTTATGATGCTGGAATATAAAGAGGTGACTGCTGAGATGTTGCAAAGTAATGACATTTTTGTAGAAAAAAGAAATTAAAAATTTTGAAAAACAAAACAAATGTCAAAAAGGTTCGTTTGGTGTTCGGCAAGTAGGCTGCTCTGTTATTGAGACGTAAATGAAAAATACAAAACAAATGGAACACATTTGAAACAAAGAAAAGATTGTCATAATAGAGCAGCCTACCTGCCGAACACCGAACGAACCTTTTGCTATTAGACAAATGAAAAAAAGTATTGATCAAATTTGAAAAAAGAAAAATGTCATAAAGGTTTATTCAGTGTATGTAAGGTAGGCTGCTTTATTATTTAAAACATCGAATATCATATTGATGTTTTTCGGTGGTAGAACGGACAAATTTGTTATCTATTATTGTCGATGGGGACATTTGTTTTGTCTGACGTCCGTTTCATATGACGATCACGGCGCCGGAACGGATTAAATTCGTAATTCGAGGTTCCACTGTACAACTATATAGTACAACAAGTACTGCAAATACAGCCACCACTGCAAGCACAATACACATGGAGAATGCTAAAAGCATCAGTAGTTCAAAGTGTCATATGACAAAAAGATTATTGAGAAAACGCGACACCATCTTAAGGTGATCTTGAGATTATTTCGGGGCTTAGTGTCCCCGCGGCCCGGTTCTCGACCAGGCCTACATTTTGTTACCTACCCCCAGGAAGCTGCCCGTAGCAACTGTCTAACTAACGGCTCTAAAGGGAGCCGGTTGGCCGAGCGGACAGCACGCTGGACTTGTGATCCTGTGGTCCTGGGTTCGATCCCAGGTGCCAGCGAGAAACAATGGGCAGAGTTTTTCACCCTATGCCCCTGTTACCTTGCAGTAAAATAGGTACCTCGGTGTTAGTCAGCTGTCAGGGGCTGCTTCCTGGGGGTGGAGGCCTGGTCGAGGACCGGGCCGCGGGGACACTAAAAGACCCGAAATCATCTCAAGATAATCTCAAGAAGATAATCTCAAGATAATCTCAAGATAATCTCCCAGGTACCTATTTACTGCTAGGTAACAGGGGCATCAGGGGGGAAAGAAACATTTTGCCCATTTGTCTCTGCTTCCACTGGGGGATCGAAACCAGAACCTCAGGGCTGTAAATCCGAAGTGCTGTCCACCTAGCTGTCAGGCGCCGTTGACCATGACCATGAGTCATATTTTGCTGTAACTATTTAGATAATTTCATGCCACATAAACCACTACAACTGCAACCACTACAAAGATTGCTAAACCACATTTACTAAAAAAATTGCTACAACTACAACTAGTTATAATCAGAGCAATTATAAAAATAACTACAACTATATGCAGATAGAGTAGCCATCACCACAACCCTGCTGGGTAATGAGGATTTCCAGATGTCTCCATGACCCCAAGGTTACTGTAGAAACCAAATTTTAAGTTTGATGAGCATTTCCATAGCTTTGTTTATAGCTTTTGACCTCTCTTTGCAAGCTCTATCATTCTTAGTTGAATTTTGGCCATTGGTATCTATACCGTACAGAAAGACACTATTTATCTATTTGACAAAAAGATTCAGATACTGTTCTTGTGCATTTTAGGTAGTAATGGTATGTGTGAAGAAATGACACGGTCCACTCCACAGTCACCACTGCGGTCAGTAGTGCGTGCTCACTTGCCAAACAAGCAGCGAACCACCGTGCAAGTACAACCTGGGCGCACGTTAAGGGATGCACTGGCAAAGGCTCTCAGCTTTCGAAAACTTTCACCAGACGTTTGCATTGTGTACAGAAAAACAAATCCCAAGGTATGTTTAGATAATAAGATATGTTTAGATAATTTAACGTGTTCTTGTAAGAGGTGGATGGAAAATCTGTCAAGAATATTGACAGAAGAAAGTAACTGGGTGTGTTTTAAAAATAAACTATCTTCACTTTATCTTTATATAGTAGTTTAAACTATCTTCATTATATTACATTTGTTTGGGTTAAACTCCAACAACCATTTGTTCGACCATTCCTTCAGCTTGTCCAGGTCTTCTTGAAGCCTCAAGCTGTCCTCCTCTGTCTTAATCCTTCTCATAATTTTGGCGTCATCAGCAAACATTGAGAGGAATGAGTCTATACCCTCTGGGAGATCATTTACGTATATCAGAAACAGGATAGGTACCGAGTACCTATCACCAGTGGAGTCCCTGTGGGACTCCACTGGTGACTTCACGCCAATCTGAGGTCTCACCACTCACTGTAACTCTCTGCTTCCTATTGCTTAGGTACTCCCTTATCCACTGGAGCACCCTACCAGTTACTCCTGCCTGTTTCTCCAGCTTATACATCAGCCTTTTATGGGGCACTGTGTCAAAGGCTTTCCGACAGTCCAAAAAAATGCAGTCCGCCCATCCTTCTCTTTCTTGCTTAATCTTTGTCACCTGATCGTAGAATTCTATTAAGCCTGTAAGGCAAGATTTACCCTCCCTGAACCCATGTTGATGGGTTGTCACGAAGTCCCTTCTCTCCAGATGTGTTACTAGGTTTTTTCTCACGATCTTCTCCATCACCTTGCATGGTATACAAGTTAAGGACACTGGCCTGTAGTTCAATGCCTCTTGTCTGTCGCCCTTTTTGTATATTGGGACTACATTAGCCGTCTTCCATATTTCTGGTAGGTTTCCTGTTTCCAGTGACCTACTATACAGTATGGCGAGTGGCAAACAAAGTGCTCCTGCACACTCTTTCAATACCCATGATGAGATTCCGTCCGGCCCAACAGCCTTTCTCACGTCCAGCTCCAATAGGTGCCTCTTGACCTCATCTTTTGTAATTTCGAACCCTTTCAAGGTCGCCTGGTTTGTTGCCACCTCTCCTAGGGCCATGACCTCTCCTTGCTCTATTGTAAAGACCTCCTGGAACCTTTTCTTGACTTCTTCACACACCTTTTTGTCATTCTCTGTGTACCTGTCCCTTCACTGTTTTTTTCCTCCTGATGTGACTGTGTAGTAGTTTTAGTTCGGTCTTGGCTCTATTAGCTATATCATTTTCATACCTTTTCTCAGCTGCTCTTCTCACACTAACCTACTCGTTCCTGGTTCTCTGGTATCTCCCTCTACTTTCTGGTGTTCTGTTATTACGGAAGTTCCTCCACGCCCTTTTGTTCAGCTCCTTTGCTTTCATACATTCCCTATTAAACCACGTATTCTTCTTTTGCTTCTCGTTTTTTTCCTGTTGGGCCGGGATAAACCTGTTTACCGCCTCTTGACACTTTTGGGTTACATATTCCATCATGTCTTGTACGGACTTAGTTCTGAGTTCTGTGTCCCATGGTATATCCCTTAGGAATTAATTCATCTTCTCATAGTTTCCCTTTTGGTACGCCAGCCCTTTGTTTCCCAGTTCTTTTTTGGGGTAGATAATTCCTAGCTCAACCAGGTACTCAAAGCTCAATACACTATGATCACTCATTCCCAAAGGGGCTTCCAACTTAACTTCCCTTATATCCGACTCATTTAGGGTAAATTCCAGATCAAGCAAAGCTGATTCAACCTCTCCTCTCATTCTTGTCAGTCCCTTGACGTGCTGACTTAGAAAATTTCTTGTTGCCACGTCCAGCAGCTTAGCTCTCCATGTGTCTGGTCCTCCATGTGGGTCTCTGTTCTCCCAATCTATCTTCCCGTGGTTGAAATCTCCCATGATTAGTAGTCTGGATCAGTTCCTGCTAGCCACAGAAGCTGCTCTCTCTATTATATTGATGGTGGCCATGTTGTTTCTATCATATTCCTGTCTGGGTCTTTTATTGTTTGGTGGGGGATTATATATGACTACTACTATAATTTTCTGTCCTCCAGTTGTTATGGTGCCTGATATGTAGTCACTGAAATCTTCACAGCTCTGATTAACCATCTCTTCAAAACTCCAACCTTTTCTTATCAGCAAAGCTACACCACCACCTCCTCAACCTTCTCTCTCTTCCCTCACTACATAGTATTCCTGTGGAAACACTGCATTTGTTATGGTTTTTGTTAGCTTTGTTTCTGTGAGTGCTATTATGTCTGGGTTTTCTTCGAGTGCCCATTCTCTGAGTGCCCTTTCTTCCATTCTCCAGTGCCCATTCTCATATATATATATATATATATATATATATATATATATATATATATATATATATATATATATATATATATATATATATATATATATATATATATGTCGTACCTAGTAGCCAGAACGCACTTCTCAGCCTACAATGCAAGGCCCGATTTGCCTAATAAGCCAAGTTTTCTTGAATTAATATATTTTCTCTAATTTTTTTCTTATGAAATGATAAAGCTACCCATTTCATTATGTATGAGGTCAATATGTTTTTATTGGAGTTAAAATTAACGTAGATATATGACCGAACCTAACCAACCCTACCTAACCTAACCTATCTTTATAGGTTAGGTTAGGTTAGGTAGCCGAAAACGTCAGGTTAGGTTAGGTTAGGTAGGTTAGGTAGTCGAAAAAGAATTAATTCATGAAAACTTGGCTTATTAGGCAAATCGGGCCATGTATAGTAGGCTGAGAAGTGCGTTCTGGCTACTAGGTACGACATATATATATATATATATATATATATATATATATATATATATATATATATATATGTCGTACCTAATAGCCAGAACGCACTTATCAGCCTACAATGCAAGGCCCGATTTGCCTAATAAGCCAAGTTTTCATGAATTAATATGTTTTCTCTAGTTTTTTTCTTACGAAATGATAAAGCTACCCATTTCATTATGTATGAGGTCAATTTTTTTTTAATGGAGTTAAAATTAACGTAGATATATGACCGAACCTAACCAACCCTACCTAACCTAACCTAACCTATCTTCATAGGTTAGGTTCGGTTAGGTAGCAGAAAAAGTTAGGTTAGGTTAGGTTAGGTAGGTTAGGTAGTCGAAAAAACATTAATTCATGAAAACTTGGCTTATTAGGCAAATCGGCCCTTGAATAGTAGGCTGATAAGTACGTTCTGGCTATTAGGTACGACATATATATATATATATATATATATATATATATATATATATATATATATATATATATATATATATATATATATATATATATATATATATATATATATATATATATATATGTCGTACCTAACAGCCAGAACGCAATTCTCAGCCTACTATTCAAGGCCCGATTTGCCTAATAAGCCAAGTTTTCATGAATTAATGTTTTTTCGTCTACCTAACCTACCTAACCTAACCTAACCTAGCTTTTTTTGGCTACCTAACCTAACCTTACCTATAAATATAGGTTAGGTTAGGTTAGGTAGGGTTGGTTAGGTTCGGTCATATATCTACGTTAATTTTAACTCCAATAAAAAAAAATTGACCTCATACATAGAGAAAAGGGTTGCTTTATCATTTCATAAGACAAAAATTATAGTAAATATATTAATTCAGGAAAACTCGGCTTATTAGGCAAATCGGGCCTTGAATAGTAGGCTGAGAAGTGAGTTCTGGCTACTAGGTACGACATATATATATATATATATATATACATACATACATACTGTATATGTATATATATATATATATATATATATATATATATATATATATATATATATATATATATATATATATATATATATATATATATATATATATATATACAGTATGTATGTATGTATATATATATATATATATATATATATATATATATATATATATATATATATATATGTCGTACCTAGTAGCCAGAACTCACTTCTCAGCCTACTATTCAAGGCCCGATTTGCCTAATAAGCCGAGTTTTCCTGAATTAATATATTTACTATAATTTTTGTCTTATGAAATGATAAAGCAACCCTTTTCTCTATGTATGAGGTCAATTTTTTTTTATTGGAGTTAAAATTAACGTAGATATATGACCGAACCTAACCAACCCTACCTAACCTAACCTAACCTATATTTATAGGTAAGGTTAGGTTAGGTAGCCAAAAAAAGCTAGGTTAGGTTAGGTTAGGTA
>NC_091176.1:4921590-4941770 GCF_040958095.1 Procambarus clarkii
CCTAACCTACCTAACCTAACCTAACCTAGCTTTTTTTGGCTACCTAACCTAACCTTACCTATAAATATAGGTTAGGTTAGGTTAGGTAGGGTTGGTTAGGTTCGGTCATATATCTACGTTAATTTTAACTCCAATAAAAAAAAATTGACATCATACATAGAGAAAAGGGTAGCTTTATCATTTCATAAGAAAAAAATTATAGTAAATATATTAATTCAGGAAAACTTGGCTTATTAGGCAAATCGGGCCTTGAATAGTAGGCTGAGAAGTGAGTTCTGGCTACTAGGTACGACATATATATATATATATATATATATATATCTATCGTACCTAGTAGCCAGAACACACTTCTTGGCCTACTATGCAAGGCACAATTTGCCTAATAGGCTGAGTGATTTTCTTTATTTTCAAAAAATTGTTTCTAATTAATTGGTTTATTTGAATTATTATTATATTATATTATGAATATAAATTATTGACTTAGTTATGTTAGTTTAGGTTAGGTTAAGATAGATTAGGTTAGGTTAGGTAGGGTTGGTTAGGTTTGGTCATATATCTATGTTAGTTTTAACTGAAATTTAAGTAAAATTAACTCAAACATAATGAAATGGATAGCTTTATCATTTCATAAG
Organism: Procambarus clarkii; assembly: GCF_040958095.1. NCBI lineage: Eukaryota > Metazoa > Arthropoda > Malacostraca > Decapoda > Cambaridae > Procambarus > Procambarus clarkii. Next base: position 4,922,223 of record NC_091176.1, read on the forward strand.
AAAAAATTAGAAAAATATATAAATTCAGGAAAACTTGGCTTATTAGGCAAATTGGGCCTTGCATAGTAGGCTGAGTACTGCATTCTGGCTACTAGGTACAACATAGTGTAATTACCTAAGTGTAATTACCTAAGTGTAGTTACAGGATGAGAGCTACGCTCGTGGTGTCCCGTCTTCCCAGCACTCTTTGTCATATAATGCATTGAAACTACTGACGGTCTTGGCCTCCACCACCTTCTCACTTAACTTGTTCCAACCGTCTACCACTCTATTTGCGAAGGTGAATTTTCTTATATTTCTTCGGCATCTGTGTTTAGCTAGTTTAAATCTATGACCTCTTGTTCTTGAAATTCCAGGTCTCAGGAAGTCTTCCCTGTCGATTTTATCAATTCCTGTAACTATTTTGTATGTAGTGATCATATCACCTCTTTTTCTTCTGTCTTCTAGTTTTGGCATATTTAATGCTTCTAACCTCTCCTCGTAGCTCTTGCCCTTCAGTTCTGGGAGCCACTTAGTAGCATGTCTTTGCACCTTTTCCAGTTTGTTGATGTGCTTCTTAAGATATGGGCACCACACAACAGCTGCATATTCTAGCTTTGGCCTAACAAAAGTCATGAACAATTTCTTTAGTATATCGCCATCCATGTAATTAAATGCAATTCTGAAGTTAGAAAGCATAGCATAGGCTCCTTGCACAATATTCTTTATGTGGTCCTCAGGTGATAGTTTTCTATCTAGAACCACTCCTAGATCTCTTTCTTTATCAGAATTCTTTAAAGATTTCTCACATAATATATAGGTTGTGTGGGGTCTATGTTCTCCTATTCCACATTCCATAACATGACATTTATTAACATTAAATTCCATTTGCCAAGTGGTGCTCCATATACTTATTTTGTCCAGGTCTTCTTGAAGGGCATGACAGTCATCTAAATTTCTTATCCTTCCTATTATCTTAGCATCATCAGCAAACATGTTCATATAATTCTGTATACCAACTGGTAGATCATTTATGTACACAATAAACATCACTGGTGCAAGAACTGAACCCTGTGGTACTCCACTTGTGACATTTCTCCATTCCGATACATTGCCTCTGATTACTGCCCTCATTTTTCTATCAGTCAGAAAATTTTTCATCCATGATAGAAGCTTACCTGTCACCCCTCCAATATTTTCCAGTTTCCAGAACAACCTCTTATGTGGAACTCTGTCGAAAGCCTTTTTTAGGTCCAGATAGATGCAGTCAACCCAGCCATCTCTTTCCTGTAATATCTCTGTGGCCCGATCATAGAAACTGAGTAAATTCGATACACAGGATCTTCCTGATCGAAAACCATACTGTCTGTCTGATATTATATCATTTCTCTCTAGGTGTTCTACCCATTTAGTTTTGATTAGTTTTTCCAATACTTTCACTATTACACTTGTCAATGATACAGGTCTATAATTGAGGGGCTCTTCCCTGCTGCCACTTTTGTAGATTGGAACTATGTTAGCCTGTTTCCACCCGTCTGCTACGATTCCTGTACACAGGGATGCCTGAAAGATCAGGTGAAGTGGAATGCTGAGCTCAGATGCACATTCTCTCAGAACCCATGGTGAAACGCCATCTGGGCCAGCTGCTTTGTTCTTACCGAGCTCCTTGAGCATTTTTTCCACTTCGTCTCTAGACACCTCTATGTGTTCTATGTTGTTCTCTGGAATTCTTATTGTATCTGGTTCCCTAAAGATTTCATTTTGTACAAACACACTTTGGAACTTTTCATTTAGTGTTTCACACATTTCCTTTTCATCTTCCGTGAATCTATTTCCCATTTTCAACCTCTGAATATTATCCTTTACCTGCAATTTGTTGTTTATGAATTTATAGAATAGACCTGGTTCTGTTTTACATTTGTCCGCAATCCCTTTTTCAAAATTTCTTTCTGCCTCTCTCCTCACTGCCGTGTAGTTGTTTCTCGCATCTTTGTATCGCTGGTATGTTTGGGGGTTCGGCCTCTTCCTGTATTGATTCCATTTTTGTGTCTTTCGGTCTCTAGCCCTCTCGCAATTTCTATTGAACCAATCCTGTTTCCTAGTTCTGCATCTCTGTTTTGGTATAAATTTTTTTGTGCCTTTATCATATATTTCACACAACTTGCCATACATCTCATTCACTTCCTTGCCTAGCATCAAGTCTGTCCAATTATACTCACTAAAAAAATTTCTAAGGTCACCATAATGTCCTCTCCTGAAGTCTGGTTTTTCAACTGCTTCAACCTCCTTATTTTCTTCCAGCTTATAACGCATTGCATACTTTATTCCCAAAAAGACATGGTCACTTTTACCCAAGGGAGGAAGGTACTGAATGTCAAATATCTCTTCCTCCTTCCTGGTAAATATCAAATCTAGCATGGAGGGAACGTCCCCTTCCCTCATCCTCGTAGCTTGTTTAACATGTTGATACAAGAATGTTTCCAGGATGAGGTCTACAAATTTACAGGTCCAAAAATCTTCTGTTTTAGCTTCATATGCTTCCCAGTCTATGGATTTCAAGTTGAAGTCACCGACTATCAACAGTCGTGATCTATCGTTATCCGCTCTCGCTATAATCTCTCTCATTATTGTTATAAGACCTTCACGTTTACTATCTAGCTCCTCCTTTGACCATGTGCTGCTTGGCGGTGGACTATATGCATTTATCATCATTAGTTTATCATCCTCATAGCAGATCTCTAGTGCTATTATGTCAACTTCTTGTGGATTGGCAGTCATTATTTCCTTCACCTTTAGGTGTTCTTTTACCAGCACAGCAACGCCACCGCCTTTCCTAATTTTTCTGTCCCGTCTCCAAATTGAGTAGCCCCTTGGGAATATAACCTCATTTAAAATTACATCTTCAAGTTTTGTCTCCGTGAGTGCAACAATGTCTGGTGTCTGCAGCTGTATTACATCACTTAACTCCAGTATCTTCGATCTCACTCCATCTATGTTGGTGTATGCAATCTTCAGGAACTTGTTCCCCCTCTCCTTATTCTTCACTCCCCCTCTCTCTATTGATTTTGTTGGTTTGCCTTTATGTACCACTTTACTGGTTTGCCTACCCCTATCACTTTGTAGAAAAAAGAATTTATTTCTTCTTCATTCCTGCTCTCATTTAAATGTTTTGCCTCGGCGAGGTTCAGTTTCAGCTTCTCTCTATCTTCTTTTGAAAGATCTCGTCTTAACGACCACCCTTTCCCATCCTCATCCCTTTGCAATTTTCTAGCATTCCTTAGTACTTCTTCCATCTGTTTGGCACCGTTTAGGGTGATCCTCAAAGGTCGATCTTTCCCTTTTACGTACCTGCCTATTCTCCTGTAGTCGCACACATTCTCTCTGTTTGTAAGACCTTCCACGAGGCCAACAATTTTATCTACTACTTTAGCTTCTTCTACAGCTCTTTCTGACCTAGATGTTATTGCCTTTTCTTTGCAGCCAAAAATGATCAGGGACTTACTCCGATCAACTGTGTTTTGCACCAACTTCGGGTTAGATGCCAATTCTTTCCTCACTTCTAGCCTAATGTTTGTTTTATCTTGGTTGCTGCAGTGTTTTGACAGTGTGTGTGTGTGTGTGTGTGTGTATAATATATATATATATATATATATATATATATATATATATATATATATATATATATATATATATATATATATATATATATATATATATATATATATATATATATATTGTACATTATATGCTAATACTTTGAATTAAATGCAAAAGTGGGTGTATGTTCATGTTTATAACTGATTACATCTTTAATACCTTTGACCTAGGTACGGATGTCGTGGGATTCAGATATTTCCTTGCTGGAAGGAGAAGAGATTGTTGTGGAGGTGCTCGAAAAATTTCCCGTCACGACCTCTATATCCCACAACTTTGTAAGTTTGATATAATGATTATTAATTTCAGTGGCATGTAAATGAAATGAAAGTTTCTTTTAATATTCATTTAATGTTCTGTTTCCTGTAAGGGCCATGGACGTAAAGAAAAAAAGAAAAGTTGGTACTGTATTTGCATATTGATAATTTATTAGATTGTTAGCTATGCATAACAGTACATTACTTTGTAATATAATATTATTATACTACAAAGCTATTACAAAGCAAAATTGACTTTTGTTGGGAATATTTAAATATATAAGCCCAAAGGTTACTATGCAATCTTTCAATATTATAGTGTAGATTGAAATTGCCGCAAATATTGTAACAGGGTTCCCTCACATTCTTTCCAATACAAAGGAAACTGTACAAGGCAAGCAGGGACTGAATTGCAGCAACAAAGTATTCTGTTCGGAAATGAGCTCTTCATGTACAGTACACTCAAAGCTTTATGTCTGAGGTGTCCATGAATATCCCTCGATACTGAATGGTGGAAATATGGATGGTGCTAAATAGTCATCCCAGTATGGTGCCTTTTCTGTGGAGAGCCCCTTCGGCTCCCCGGAGCTATACTGGGCTGATGTGTATATATTAGACTGTGGCAACAGTCAGTCGAAGGAGTTCTAAGCCTACCGGGGACCAGAACCTGAACCTGGCCCCCTTAAGAGAGGCATGAGGAGCAATAGCCTAAAGACACCCCCGTGTAATTGAAGCAGTCTTTGTCTGCCATCTACCAGGTCAGGCACCCAGAAAGATAGGAATTTCAAAACAAACTACTGCTGGCCAAAAAATTGCAAACCGAAAGCCGAAACAGCAAACAGAACTCCCCAATCAAAAACCTGGAAATAAACATGATGTCACCACAACTGTCGCGCATCCGTCTGCGCAACCCCCCCCCCTCTCCCCTGGAGGAGGATTGGGGTTCCCAGACCTCCATGCCGGCAACTCCACGCCGGCAACTCTCTTCAGTTCAGAAGGCTGTTGTGTCAGTGGCGGTCAATCGACTCTGGCTAAACTCTTTGCGCAGTGCTGCAGTGCGGTGTTGTTGCTCTGTATTCGTGGTGTGTGAGCCAGGAGTAACACAAGAGTACTGGGGCTGCATGCACCTAGGGCTACCTTCCCTAGGTGCCCCATAACTACTGCCTTTGCGGCTTCAGGGTTATCTTCCATGAGCCGTTCAGGAGCAGCTACCTATGTGTGGTTCTGTCGCTGCTCGGTGATTGCCCACCCTTGGGGGTTCAGCTGGGGTGGTTCTTACTCCTGTTTTCCCTTGGGCAGGAGGTAGTTTCGTCGCTTGCTGGGGCACGAGGTACTGTGTAGCTGTCTGATATACGCATAGCGACCCATTCTGTTCACCTCGAGACGTTGTGCTTTTGCAGGGTTTTTCTTTTGTTTTTCTTTTGTTTTGTCTGGCGGGGGTCTGCCTGGTGTGGCGGTAGGACCACTAGTAGGTTTTTGGTGGCCCTCCACTAGGTCCACGTGCTTGCACACATTGCAGGGGTTCAGCTTTTAGATTGTTTGCTTGGTAGCTCTGAGATAACCGGTTAGCAGCACCTCGCCTGGGCTTCCCTTAGCAGTCAGCCTAAGGGCCCTGGAAACCCCCATTGGGGTTCAGTGGTCCAATGTAGGAGACCTCTGAGTCCCACCTCTCCTTTTGCAAGTTTGAAGGTTGCTCTGTCCCCCTGTCTCAGGGTGACACTCACCCTCTGCCTCCGCCTTGTTGCCTGTTGGGTCAGTGACACCTATGACCCGGAGTCCTGCGAGTGGTGTTCTTTGCTTGTACTCCAATTCACCCAGTCCAGTGAGACTGATATTTGGGTGCAGGCAGCTTTAGCGTTGCATGCGTGGTTTCAGTTGCAGCAACGTGAGAGGTTGGGTGCCTTTCCAGATGCTCCGCAGCTGCCCCGCTGAATTATACTGGTAGTAAGACTCGGGCAGCTTTGGGGATTGCCCCTTCCGGATTGGTGGCGGAGGCATTCGAGCTTGGTTCTCCTGCCAAAGCTTTTGGGCCACGCCAGTGGCCCCCATCATCCCTGCTTTTTCGGTGGCCTCTGCTTCTTCTCCAAAGGCAGAAGGTTTGGAGGACGGCTTGGCCCCAGGTCCTGACGTGGAGTATTCTGGGGCTGGGGAGGAGTTGACTTGGTGGGGGGGGGGCCTGGGCCCCACTGGTCCCTGCCTGGGTGTTTGGTACCCTCGGTGCAGGGCTTGTTGTTACATGGGGAGGGGTTTTCCTATCTTTCGCTTTGATGTCCAAAGAGCTTGGAAAGGATGTGGGAGGAAGAAGGATGGGGCGATGAAATTCTTGGAAGAGGATTTGGATGTGGAGAGAGGAGGCTTGAAAGTTCGGTGGCCCGTCCACCTTGGATTGGAGATGTTTTTTCAGTCAAAGCCTGTAGCTTGAGTTCTTCTTAGGCGGCAAGAGGCTAGTGGTGGGGCAGGGTGATGTCGTCCTGGTTCACTTGAGGTGGTCTGTCTGGCTTGGAGGAGGCGTCTTCCTTATTGAGGTGGTGAGAGGTAAGTTCACTGTTGCTTGGTGGTGTCTTGGCCACGAGGTATTCGCATGTACTTCCCAAATGACAGCGGTGGTATTGGTGTTCCTGTCGGGTCTTCATCTTCTTCCAGGAAGGTCACTTGTCCCCTCTTGAAGTCGAATTTAGGGTCGATGTATTCACTCTCCAGAGCGCTGAGGTCAACATATAGTTCCACGGTCTCGTGGTGGACAAACACAGGGTAAGGAAAGCAGGTCTTGAGCTGGTTGATGATCCTGTTGCATTCTAAGGCAATGACCATTCTTGTGCTTCGATTGCCGTTGAAAGTGCACCGTGATTGAGGTAAAGTCCATAGTAGGGCTTTTTCTTGCTTGATTTGCTTGGGTTTAGGTCGAAGTCTGGGGCCTCATATGTGACGGCCTCAGCCGAGGCAGATGGAAGCAATGGTGATTCTAGGAACTCTGGTGCTGGTTCTGGTTCTGAATCTGATTCTGATTCCACTTGCCGACGTTTTGCTTTCCTTTTCATCCGTCCCCGGCTGGTGGGGGCAGGTGATGAGGTTGACTGGTCTGCTGTGGAGGTGGTCTGGGTGGATGCTGTTGCCTGGGTGACTTGTGCTGGGTTCGACTCCGGTGGTGGTAGTTGCGGTATGACTGCAGTTACTGTTGGTGTTGGAATCTCGTCTGTTTGGGTTGAAGCAGCGTTGTGATGTTGAAATAGGTCTGCTGGTATCAACATTGTAGGCAGGTTGTTCTGGGCGAGCAGCCTGTTCAATACTCTCACGTATTTTGCGTTGTCTGTTCCCGCCTCTCTCTCAGCTACACTGACCAGGCATGGGATGAGAGTGGTGTTGGTCGAGGCCGCTGATTGGTTGACAGTCAAGTTGGTTGGCTGAACTGCAGTCGCCTGTGTCCTGGGTCCCCATTGGGGGGTGGTCTGGCCTGGTGTGGACGTCTGTGTAGCAGAAGCAGAAGCGTTGGGAAGCACTGGAAACGATGTAGCTTGGATATTAAAGCTCGCCGGCTGATTGGTTGTTGGGTTGGCAGTTACTGTTTTATTTATTTCATCTAGTCGTACTTGGCAGTCCATGGAGACGGCGATGTGAGCTCCTCCACAATTGAGACACAGTTTGGTGGTTGACCGGCAGGTTTTGAAGTGATGATCCTAGGTACAAATGCTGCATTTAACATCTGCTTGTTGGCAGTTCTTGGTATCATGATCGTACTTGTAACACTTAAAGCACTGGCGAATGTTGTAGTAACGTTCCTTCTTTACAGTGTCAGCTGTGATGGAAATATCCAGACATCTAAATCCATTTTCCACAGCTTGGGTCGCTGCAGCAGCTGTTGTGAAGGTGACCTTGAGAGTAGGCCTAGGGTTGTCGTCGTTCTTGATGACCTTGACTGTAGCAGCAGTCAGAGCCGGGTTTCTGGTGTTGATACTATCAAGTATGGTGCTAGGGTCCTGGGTGGCGATGTAGACACTCGTGTGGCTGACGAAGATGGTTCGTTCAGCCAAGTAGCGACGGTTAGGAGTGATGATCAGGTTGGAGTTTCGTAGGGCGTCCTGGTGTTCTGGTGCAAACAGTTGCTCCAGAGCTTGCTCGCTTGAATAGAGAAGTACAGCGCCGTCAGCATCGTCACGGATGTCCAACGGGGCTGCATTCGTGATGTCGACGATTTTCCTTAGTAATTGGGGCCCGCTGTAGGTGGTTTCGTGACGAAACCGGACCTTTATGCGGTAAATCATGGCTCTAATCGTTGCTGCCCAATGTTTACCCACCGTTCGACTCCTCCCCAGGTTCGGTTCCGAGTTCCCTTGGGTTCTTCGGTTCCCTCCTTCTGGAGATTTTTGGCTTCCTGCATCCCACCGAGGAAGGTGTGGGCACCCCCTTGCGTCTTACCTCCTGCGAGACCTGCATTACGCCTCGCTATTGAAGCCTTCTTCTTTTTGAGTTTGGCTCCTCTTATCCTTATTGGGTGCATTACAAGGTGCTGGAGTCTTCCTGGCTGGCAGACTGCTTTTTCTTCATGGGGCTTGCCATTCATCCTGTTGGACTGCGCTCTTGAATGGCGAGAGTTGCCTACTTTCATTTAGGTTTTCCTGGGGGTGAGTTGGAGCACCTCAAAGAGTGCTTGTTCGCCCCCGTCCTTCCTTATGAAGTTGGCCAAGTGTGGCTTCACGTGCAGGTTCTCTCCCTTTCAGCATCCCTGGTGGCTGAGGATTTGTGCACCCGTGGGCACTTTGCTTCGGTCTTGCGCTTCTTTTCCCTGCTGGAGCTGTCTTCGGACTGACTCATGCTGGGTGTGGAGGAGCTGGGTTCCGGGCCAGGGTCCAGTGGGCTTGCTTCTGCAGCTCAGGTGCTGGCTTCTTTGGTGAAGTTGTATGCACCGTTTCTAAGGGAGGCGGTGTCTGTTCTTCGCTTCTCGCCACACGTGCTGACAGCCGGTGCTCATCCAAATTTTGGAATCGTCTTGGGCCCTGGCTTTTAGATTTTCATCCCCTTTTTTCCGTTGCTGTTTGCAGAGTCTGCGGTGGTGCATTTTCTGCAGGTGGCTTCGTCTAGTTGACGGCCTTTGTCGGACTTATAGGTTCTCCAGGGGTGGGGGGGGGGGATGGAGGTCCTGCCCGGATGGGTCGTGCCAGGTCTAGGGGTTCCTTCAGTCGTCATAAGCCAGTAGTGCCAGATTTGGGGCCAGCACCTCTGGAGCTGTCGGCGCAGTGATCGCTCTCATCGTCGGTTGGGCTCTCGTGGGGGTCGTTGGCCCTTTCGCGGGTTGCCACGTTGACGAGGCGATAAGGGGGGAGGCTCGCGCTGTTTGCTCTCACCTGGTCCCATGATTTGTTGGCAATTTGAGTCGTTTCCTCTGGCCTGAGGTGGCGTTGGGTCACTCCTCCTTTTGGGGATCGGGGCTGGCAGGGCAGGCCTCTTCTCCTGTGCTGTCAGGTCATCTAGGTGTGGTCAGAACGACAACGTCCCTCAGGTGGATTTCCTGCCTGTTTTCAGTTCTGAAATGGGACTGTGCGGATCTGCGATTCATACTGGACTTGTCTAGTCTGAATCCCTGGGTCTTTTGCCCCTCCTGTCAGATGATCACTCTGTCTCAGGTCTGGCTGCTTTTGGCGCCGGGTGCCTGGATGGTGTGTCTGGACCTCCGGAACGCGTATTGGCACGTCCCAATTCATCCGGCGTTCAGGGACTGGCTCAGTTTTGTTGTGGGGGCAACAAGCTTACCGCTTTCGTTGCCTTCCATTCAGCTTGAATCTGGCACCTCGAGTGTTCACACGCCTTACCCGGGTCGTGGTGACCTGTTTGCGACTGTTAGGGGTTTGGATTCTAGCTTACCTTGACGACTGGCTGGTGTGGGCTCCCAGCCAGTCCGTGTTGTCTGCGTGCCAGGGATATGGTTCTTTCCCAGCTCACCAGGTTTGGGTTCTTGGTGAACTGGAGGAAGTCCCATTTGGTTCCCTCTCAGGTTTGGACTTCGCTGGGTCTTGTGTAATTACCTAAGTGTAATTACCTAAGTGTAGTTACAGGATGAGACCTACGCTCGTGGTGTCCCGTCTTCCCAGCACTCTTTGTCATATAACGCTTTGAAACTACTGATGGTCTTGGCCTCCACCACCTTCTCAGCTAACTTGTTCCAACCGTCTACCACTCTGTTTGCAAAAGTGAATTTTCTTATATTTCTTTGGCATCTGTGTTTAGCTGGTCGGCCGAGCGGACAACACACTGGACTTGTGATCTTGTGGTCCTGGGTTCGATCCCAGGTGCCGGCGAGAAACAATGGGCAGAGTTTCTTTCACCCTATGCCCCTGTTACCTAGCAGTAAAATAGGTACCTGGGTGTTAGTCAGCTGTCACGGGCTGCTTCCTGGGGGTGGAGGCCTGGTCGAGGACCGGGCCGCGGGGACACTAAAGCCCCGAAATCATCTCAAGATAACCTCAAGAAGCTAGTTTATATCTATGACCTCTTGTTCTTAAAGTTCTAGGTCTCAGGAAATCTTCCCTATCGATTTCATCAATTCCTGTTATTATTTTGTTTGTAGTGATCATATCACCTCTTTTTCTTCTGTCTTCCAGTTTTGGCATATTTAATGCCTCTAACCTCTCTTCGTAGCTCTTGCCCTTCAGTTCTGGGAGCCACTTAGTAGCATGTCTTTGCACCTTTTCCAGTTTGTTGATGTGCTTCTTAAGACATAGGCACCACACAACCGCTGCATATTCTAGCTTTGGCCTAACAAAAGTCATGAACAATTTCTTTAGTATATCGCCATCCATGTATTTAAAAGCAATTCTGAAGTTAGAAGGTGTGGCATAACTCTCACATAGTTGTGTGGGACTCTCAGACTCCTTCCTTGTTTCTCCCTCCTGCGATGCTGTTGTGGCTGTGGTCCTGCTTTCCTTACTGTTTTTGGAGGGCACCCGGGTCACACATCGTTTGTTTGAGCGGCTGTACGGGACCCTGAACTTTGTCGTGCTGGTCTACCCATCGAGTCGGATCTGGTTTTGGCGAATATTCTGGTTTCTTCGGGGTCTTCCCTTCCGCTGCTCTCACGATTGATGGGTTCGGATCCCGGGAGCCTTCCTTCGGCTGCTGCGTCGCCGGCTAACTCTGCGGGTTTTTTTGGGTACTGCGCCATGGTGCCTCCCGGAGCCCTCGCTCAATGTGTTCACGGATGCCTCGTCTCTCAGCTGGGGTTTTGTGACAAGTGCTCACCAGGCCGGGCTGGATCAGGGGGGTCTGTCCTTCTGTCGAGCTCACAGCTCAGCGCGGGAGTTTGTGGCGGTGTGTCATTCGCTTCAGAGGATTCGGGTCGCTCGAGGAGCAACGATCTGGCTCCATTCGAACTGCTTCCCGGTGGTTCATTGCCTGTACCACGGGGTTTCGATGCGGTCCTTGGTTCTTTGGGGCTAGTCGGTTCGGGTGATTCGTCTGTCGAGTTCTCGGGGTTTGGATCTCCTGGCAGTTCATGTTCAAGGGGTGTCAAACCTTCTGGTGGACGGCCTTTCTTGGTTCATTCCCCCTTCCACGGAATGGATGGTCGACACCGACTCGTTCAGTTGGATCTGCCGGACGTACAGGCGCCCAGAGGTGTACCTCTTCGCATCGGCGTTGTCGAGGCGTCTTCCAGATTATGTGGCGCCCTTCCCAGACGGCAAGGCCGTCGGGGTCGATGCCTTTCGGCTGAACTGGTCGAGGTCGAGTTACTTGTACCTCTTCCTTCCGGTCCAGTTGTTGCTCAGGATCCTGGCTCGGTTGGAGACTTACCAGGGGAGAGTAGTCCTGTTGGCTCCTTGGTGGCTCCTGGCTGGCCAGCCAGCCAGCCAGCCAGGCACTCGCAGTCAGCCAGCCAAGTGTTCACAGCCAGCTAGCCAGGCATTCACAGCCAGCCAGCCAATTAACACATAGTCAAATAGTATGAGTCTGATGTCAGGTAGTCTGTCTCTGTATATGTAATTGTGTATGCTCTTATGTATTTATCCTTTTTTCGTATTCTGGTATCTATAATAAGCTGGCCCTAAACAAACAGCAAGCCAGCAGTCAAACATTTAAAATTTTTGTTATTCCATCTGTAAGGGGCCTCCCGGACCACCAGCTGGCAAGAAGTGAGGAAAATCATATATTAATTCCATCCTAACAGTGGCCATAAGGGGAAGGAATAGGTGTCGTGGGAAAGGGGGAAAACGGGAAGGGACCGGGTGTGACCAATTGGCGGCCCAACCAGTGAGTCTATGGAATCTCTAGTTCTAGTAGCTTGCATTTAGGCCAGTGTGGCAAATTTTACCAAAAGCTTTTGATATACCTGATACACCACTGAGCTCTACATTACCAAAAGCTCAAAGCTGCCCATCCACTCTCCTGCCAACCCCCTGCTACCTGTCAGCCCACCTGCCCATGATTGCCTGCCCGCCCTCCTGCAACCACCCAAAATATTGTTTTCATACCCTGTACTGTATAGTGTATTTCCCTACTATAATATTGAGACTTTTTCTGGGGGGGGGGCCCCTTGTGGCTCCATAAGGCTACCATCTCTGATGTAGGTACCATCTACTAGGAACCATTACTTGCAGAGTTCTCTGGCCTACCGGGTACCCAGAGCCAGAACCTGGGAGCTGTAGCATTTACATATTAACTTAATCATTTATGCCACCACCAAGGGAAGCACCCAGAAAGTTAGTGAGTTGAAACAAGCTACAGCTGGCTGCCTCCCCTCCGAGACCTACAGCCAGGCGAAAATGGCTGTAGAACTTGCCAAACTATCTATGTGAACAAATGACTGAAAATGTTATAACTTAGCACCTACTCATTTGCCCTACCCTCCCCCTCGTTTGTAGAAAGAGAGGGGCAGGCCACGGCTCCCAGGTCGCTCCACCATCGGTTCTCTGGTGTTTGCCAAGTTTGTCCCTATTGCTGTGGCCCCTGTGTTTATCTTGGGTTTTCTTTTGCCTTGGTAGCTGTTCCATAAATATTTTTGTGTGGGCCAGGAGTGTAATGCACCTGAAGCTGCATGTATTCAGGGTTACTTTCCCTGAGTGCTCCCTAATGCTTCTCTTGCACTGCCAGGGTTTTCTTCCCTGGAATGTTTGGGTGACGCTCCTTTAGAGGTCCTCTTTGCTTGTGGTGGCCTTTGTGCTAGGTTCAGGGTGGAGTTTTGGGCTTCCATCTTTTCCCCAGTCAAAGTGTCTTGGCTGGTGGGTGCACTGGGTTACACATGTGCTCCACTAAAGCACTGAGGTAGGTTTTCTCACACACATCTTATCCAGGCTGGGTTAATTTACACAGCACTTTCTGGCGGGGCTTCCTCTAGCTAACGGACTGATATCCATCATATTAGTCTAGAGCATCAGTCAATTAGAGTTTTCTGCCTATCAGGAACCACGAGCCAGAACCTGGTTCCCTCAGAGAGGTGCAGGGAGGAATGGCTTATGAACACTCCACTTTGTGAGAGTATAGTCATGTCTGCCATTGACAAGGGGTATCACCCAGAAAGGTAGGAAACCATTACAAACCCCTACTGGTAAAACATTGCAACCCAAGACAGAACAGAGCTCAAGAACTCCCCCCCCCATCCCCAAGAGGGAACAGCAAACAAGCAAATATCCACTCAATCAGTGTGCCCGCTCATTAGTGACCCAGTTTCCCCACCAAGAGGGGAGGAGGGGGGCCTTAACAGGCTGCCAAGTGCTAACACCATCAGTTCGTCGACTGATGTTTGAGCGATGGCCAGGTATTATTGTGTACTCAGGCTCCATGCGTCTAGGGTTACCTTCCATAGGTGCTCAGTAGGTACTCTTGTGTATTCAGGATTTTCTTCCCTGGCACGTTCGGGAATTCACTCCCATTGAGGTTGGTGTCTCTTGTCATTAACCTCTCCCTTGGGGTTAAGGGGGGGGGTTAGGTTTCTCCGTTTGACCCTGGGTAGGGAGTGTTTTGGTTGTGGCACACGATGGTAGTGCAGTTTTCATATTTGCAGCGGCTGTCTCACTCTAGCCTTTGGTTGTTTCAGGTGGTTTCTGGGGGAGCCCTTTTGTCTCCCTGGGGCTATCCAGGCTGATATGTATATTATTAGACTTTGGCATCAGACAGTGTGAATGTAGCTCTAGGCCTACCAGGTACCATGAGACAGAACCTGGCCCCCCCTCAGAGAGGCATGAGGAGCAATAGCCTATTTGGAGCATTCTATATCTGCCATCGACCGGGACAGGCACCCATAAAGGTAAGCTCCTCAAAACAAACCCCTATTCTGGTTAAAACGACTAAAATAGACAAACGAGTGGACAGAACTCTCCAAATTAAAATGAGCAAACGAGTATAACATCACACGAGCTGTGCCGCATGTCTGCACAACTACCCCCTTCCTGGGAGGGGGAAGGAGGTGCCCCAGACCCCCCACGCTGGCGTTCCACCTTGGTGCTCTTCGGGTGATGTGATTGTGGCATGGTCGTGTGACTCCAGCTCCTGATTCTGTGTGTTGTGCTGAGCCTTGGGTCCAGTACTGCTTTTACGGTGGCGTGCGACCTGGGAGTAATTTTCACAGGTACGCGGGCTGCATGTGCTTAGGGTTCCCTTCCCTGAGTGCCCTGTAAGTACTGCCCTTGGGGCTTGGGGTTATCTTCCACAAGTCACCTTGGGGTCTACCTTTGTTGGTCTTTTGCTGCTTGGCGATTGACCGCTCAGAGTGTGTTGGGGGATTTCCTCCCTTGTTTACCTTGGGGTAAGTGGTAGTTTTTGCACTGGTAGGGACACGGGGTACTGCACAGCTAGTTTTCACCTATTACAGCGGCCGGCTCTGTTCCTCCTGGGTATGTTGTCCTCTTGCAGGGTTTTTCTTTTTACTCTTGTTTCTGCCTGGTGGGGGGGGGAGGGGTTTGGTGTCCCTTGTCCCCAGTTATATTAGGGTCTTGACCTCTGTTGTTCGGTGGTACCCCCTGCTTGGCCCCCGTGAGTGGACACGTCGGGGGGTTCAGTTTTAGAAGTTTGTTTGGTAGTCTTGGGCGCTGGTTAGCAGTACCCTGCCTGGGCTTACCCTTAGCATCAGCAGTCCAGGGGCCCTGGGTAACCCTGCGGGGGTGCACGGGGTTCAACGGATGTGACCCCTGGGTCCCCTCTCGCCTTGTGCGAGTTTGAGGGGTTGCTCTGTTCCCTTGTCTAAGGGTGACGCTCATTGTTTTTGCCTCTGTCATGCTGCCTGTTGGGTCAGTGGCACCTTCAACCGGGAGTCCTGCGAGCATTGTTGCTTGTTTGTGACTCAATTCGCTCAATCAACTGATGACATTATTTGGGTGCAGGTGGCTCAGGCGTTGCATGCTAGGTATAGGTTGCTGCAAAGTGCTAGATTGGTTGCTTTCCTGGATGCCCGGAGGCTGCCCCACTTTGCTTATAGAGACCCAGACTTGGGGGTGTTGGTTGCTTCGGCCTTGGGGGTGCATCCTCTGTCCTCATCCTGTTCTTTCTTTCCCTACTGTGGTTCATTTTGTCCCCACCTCTACAAAATGTACCTCTTCCCCCTGGTTCAGCTGTTGCTCAAGGTCCTGGCTCTCTTGGAGACTTAACAGGGGCGAGTAGTCCTCTTGGCCCCATGGTGGCCGGCCCAGCTGTGGTTTCAAGCGCTGCTTGCCCGGTGTCCTAGCCCGGAGGTTTTTGCTTGGCTTCGCCTCTTTCAGAAGATCGGCCCGGTCCGTTACGAGACTGATTCGCTATTCTCCTCGAGTCTTCACGTCTGGTATTTTTTACTCGAGTTTATCATCATTTGTATGGTGATCAGGTGGCTTCATTGATGGTGTCCCACCTGTGGGCTTCGTCTCAGTGGCAGTGTGAAGTTTCCTGGCGGTCCTTCCATTTCTTTTTGACTCTTCATCATTGTACTTCGCATTCGGTTCGGGTGGTGTTGTCCTTTCTATCGTGGTTGTTCCAGGACCGCCATCATATGCCGAATGCTGTCGCCTCATATCGTGCAGTGCTGGCGGAGCCGCTTCAGCTTGCTTTCGGTATAGATGTTACGTCTGCACCGTTTCTCAAGATGTCTCGTGTGTTATTTCATCTCCGGCCTGCTCATGCGGCGCCTGAGCCGTCTTGGTCTTTGGATAGGGTTTTTTTCTTCTCTCTTTCCTCCTCAGTTTATTGTGGCCCCTTCGGTTCAGGATTGCTTTTCGAAGGCTCTTTTTTTTCCTGGTGGCATTGGCCTCTGGGGGGTCGAGTCGGGGAGCTTCATGCTCTCCTCCGGGGCAGGGGTTTCTGCTTTTTTGGTTGTGGCGATAGTTTTGTTCGTCTCCTTCTTTTCTGCAATACATATGCATTATGGAGAGCCATTTGCAGGAAATAAAAGGTAATTTTTTTGGTCCACTTGTGACTTTTTTGGGTGAACTTGTAATATTTTACCATTTGGTCAAAGTCATCAACATCTTTCATGTAGGTATTTTAGTCACATATTGCCTTTGGTTTGTTTACAATTACAAGGCTCACTGAAGTTGTTCCGTCACGTTTCCGCACTCTTTTTTTTCGTTCGACTTCGTGTGTGTCAGCATTGTGGCAGTTTGTGATTAGTGAGACGACTCACTCACCTTTCCACAGGATTATAAATGTATTATCTTTGCGGCTGAATATGGTTTTATCCACGGGAATTTTACACTTTGCTTGCTGTTGCAGAGCCTTGGGGGTGCCACACAGTAATCTGATGGTTCCACACGTGTAAACACCATGTTGACGTAGCTGTTCTGTGAGGTTGACAGAGTTATAGTAGTTATCCATATACAGATGATAACCCAGGTGCATTAGGGGCTGAATGAAGCCCATGACTGTCTCCATTGTTGTTTTTACCAATCCCGACATACACCTCAGTCATATATGTAGCCCGATGTTGATTCAGCAAGCATGTACAGTTTTATTCCATACTTATCAGGCTTATTTGGATTATAAACCTTGAAGGATAATCGCCCACACCATGACATTGTTCCTTCATCCAAACTCAATTCTTTCTTGGGAATGTATACTTGTGAAGATTTGCCCGTAAGATATTTTATCACTGTGCGAAGTTTTATCATCTGTCTTTATTGTTCTGGGGAATGGATTTGTTGTTATAACTATGAAAGAATTGGCCAATATGTTGGAATCGTTTCGACGTCATGAAAGTATTGAATGTATGCATATGCCACAGCCGGCTTGTTTGCCAGTACATTCTCATTGTTGGTAATTTTGCAATACCCATCAACATGGCCGGACCCAAATATCGTGCCATTTTCTTTACAATTACTTGTCGCCAAAGACTCATTGCACGCAAGGAAGTATTCCGTAGAAATTGTTCTGCATACAAGTTTGTTTCAATCGTCAAATAATCAATGTACGAGTCAAAAATTATTGTACAAATTGTCTAGGCGTGGTAGGTGTTGGTATACTCAGGCCTGGTGTTCCAGTGAAACTTTCTACAGATGGTGGAGTGGTGTCAGTTCACCAGGCATCATTAGGATTTGTTTGTTGAGTACGTCCTGC
Organism: Procambarus clarkii; assembly: GCF_040958095.1. Taxonomy (NCBI): domain Eukaryota; kingdom Metazoa; phylum Arthropoda; class Malacostraca; order Decapoda; family Cambaridae; genus Procambarus; species Procambarus clarkii. The sequence continues at coordinate 4,939,613 of NC_091176.1, forward strand.
ACGCATCCGAGCAGGAGGCTGTGGACGTCCCCCGTCCTCCTCCTCAGATACCTCACTCTCCTCACTCTCCCCAACCATTGACTCACCATCATCTGCCATGTCTACATCTGATTGAAATCAGTGTCCTGTTCTTCCTCCTCGACATCTGTATCAATATCAGATAATTCTTGAATCAAACCAGGGATTTTTATTGGTGTAAGCCGAATGTTACAAAATTTCTTGTAGATCAGGGGTCTCCAAACTTGTCAATGTAAGGGCCACATTATATATTTCCCATATTTATGCGGGCCGGAGGAATAAAAAATGAAAAAAAACAAAAAACAAATCAGTGCCAGTAATTTAATTTCCTCAAATATTAAAGTATAAACATGGAAAAATTAAAACATATCTTTTTGGAAAAAATCAGGGTAAACTAAATAGATTCCTGCCTTTAGTTTTATGCAACCAAATTAGTGTGACGAATGATACTGTCGTTTTGACTTCAAAAATTTCATTAAAATCAGGTTCCAGATTAGATGAGCCAATTGTAAGAATTGATTTCAAGTGATCATCAGACAAATTTGCTCGATAGTTAGATTTCACATACTTCATTTTGGAAAAAGTTTGTTTCACACAAGTATGTTGAACCAAAAATGGACACAAAACCTACAAGCAAACTTTATCAAATTTGGAAACTGATCTGGCTGCAGGCATTTATAAAACTCAATCAGATTTCCTTCTCTATACTTATCTTTCAGAGTGTCATCTGCCTGGAGATCAATAATTTCCATTTGAAATTGAGTTGGAAGATTTTCAGCATTGCAGTCAAATAGATTATGAAAGAGCCTGATTCATTTGCTTTGGCATCAAGGTCAGCAAATCGCTTCTGAAACTGTTTTTTCAAATCTGAAATTATTTCATTTGCAATGAAAAAGGAAATTCAACTTTACTTTCTGCATGAAATTTTTCACAACATGGAAATGAGCAAAATTCTTAACCTTCACCTGGCCTTCAAGTAGCGCAAGTTTTGCTCTGAATGCCTTGACATGAACAAAGTAGTCACTGATCAAATTTGTTTTGCCTTGCAATTTCAGATTCAAGTTATTCATATGACCTGTCATATTCATATGACCTGTCATATCTGCAAAAAATGCCAATTTCCAAATCTATTCACATTCTGATAATAATGGCTGAGGTTTATTTTTTCTCTGTGAGAAATAAATCAATTTCTAATCTGAGCCTCAAAGAAATGCAGCAAAACCTTTCCACAACTAAGCCATCTAACTGCTGTATAATAAGGCAAGTCTAACAAACTCCGCATCAATTTCTTTCAAGAAATCACGGAACTTGGCGATGGTTGAGTGCATGAGATCTAATGAAATTAACCACAGAAACCAACAGGTTTCATGACACAAGACATATCAACATATTTTAGGCACAATGCTTGTTGATGGATAAGGCAATGCAGAAAAATGGGTTTTGAGAATCCTCCAACCTCACAAGCTGTTGTAATTTGCCCAACCAAACCCATCTTTGTCCCAGACATATTCTTTCCTCCATCAATTGTCACACACTGCACTTGTTTCCATTCCAGGTTATATTCTGTCATAGTTTTACTTACTCATTGAAAATGTCCTCTCCAGTTGTTGTGGTGTGCATGCTGTGAACTTTCAGATTTTTTTTTACTGAAAACAGCTTGTTGAGAATGCAGACTGTGCTGAAATGATTCAAACTTTTTAGTGCATTCTGCTCCTGTGATGTGAGAATAACTTGAGCATGTTTAGATTCATAGTGCGACGAATATTGTATTCCTTCAGAACAGCAACACTGTCTCTACATATTATGCATAAAGCTTTATCATTTGCTATCACAAAAAATTACTTTTATCTTCCATTTGTCATTGAACCGACGGCACTCACTGTCCACTTTTCTTTTCTTTATCTTTTCCATATCCTGAAAACATAAGGGTAAAATAAATGAAATAAATTCTACAGGAAAAAAAACAGCTTGTATGTGGTGTTAAAAAGCATAGCATATTATTATAAAGTGGTAAATATTATGGTAACAGCTTTCGTTGATAAACCTTAATGGTTACCATTTTTAACTATTTTAAACATGCAATATTTTTGGCTACAATAGTTATTATTGCTATTTTGTATAACTAAGATAAAGGCATTGT
>NC_091176.1:4944770-4984770 GCF_040958095.1 Procambarus clarkii
CTCTGGTGATGGTCTGGTTGTGGGAAGAGATTATATGTTCCTTAATGGAGCCCTGTTGCTTATGTATCGTTAATCGCCTGGAAAGAGATGTTGCTGTCTTGCCTATATACTGAGTTCTTTGAGGCTTACAGTCCCCAAGAGGGCATTTGAAGGCATAGACGACGTTGGTCTCTTTTAAAGCGTTCTGCTTTGTGTCTGGAGAGTTTCTCATGAGTAGGTTGGCCGTTTTTTTGGTTTTATAGTAAATCGTCAATTCTATCTTCTGATTTTTGTCTGTAGGGATAACGTTCCTATTAACAATATCTTTCAGGACCCTTTCCTCCGTTTTGTGAGCCGTCGAAAAGAAGTTCCTGTAAAGCAGTCTAATAGGAGGTACAAGTGTTGTGTTAGTTGACTCTTTCAGAGGTTGCATGGCGTTTCACCTTTCTTTTAATGACGTAGCCAACACCTGTAAACAACACCAGTAGCCTTAGTTTACCCTGGGAGGTGGAGACAGATTTTTGTGATCCGTCTCTGCCGCCTCCATATTGTGCTGAGTTTACAGTCTGGCTGCATCAAATTGTTTTAACAATGATCAACAATTCGTAAAAAATCCACACAAACCATATTAAACAGCGACGTAGATGTAGATTGCAACTTAATTTAAAAAGTTTACAATTTATCTGTTTGTTAGATAGGGAAAATTGATCTCATTGTGTCATGATAAATGGAGTTCAGAATTAAGTTCAGCCTGGTTTGATGCATGTATTTACAATTGTTCTATATTGTTATAGCAATACTATAACCATCAATAAATTTTACTTACCTTGAAACATTAGGCTACCTAATATTTTACTTACAATGAAACATTAGGCTACCTAATATTTTACTTACAATGAAACATTAGGCTACCTAATATTTTACTTACAATGAAACATTAGGCTACCTAATATTTTACTTACAATGAAACATTAGGCTACCTAATATTTTACTTACAATGAAACATTAGGCTACCTAATATTTTACTTACCATGAAACATTAGGCTACCTAATATTTTACTTACCATGAAACATTAGGCTACCTAATATTTTACTTACCATGAAACATTAGGCTACCTAATATTTTACTTACAATGAAACATTAGGCTACCTAATTTAACTACAGTTGTCAAACGTATACACTTTTAGTTGTGTACTTGTAACTGAGTTACTTTTGTTTAAGTTGGACTCCATAACCAACCTGACTTATTTCCAGAATTTGCACATTTCAGCGCCATCTGTGATCGTATGGTGTTCTTATCAAATGTGAACGAAGGTACTGGCGCTGGTACCAGAAGCGACCTCTGTAGTCACTTTGTAGTCTGTTTACTACAAACATCCACAATTATTGGATCTTCACCTGTTTGGCCTTCACATGTGGGATCTTCACCTGTTTGGCCTTCACATGTGGGATCTTCACCTGTTTGGCCTTCACATGTGGGATCTTCACCTGTGTGGCCTTCACATGTGGGATCTTCACCTGTGTGGCCTTCACATGTGGGATCTTCACCTGTTTGGCCTTCACATGTGGGATCTTCACCTGTTTGGCCTTCACATGTGGGATCTTCACCTGTTTGGCCTTCACATGTGGGATCTTCACCTGTTTGGCCTTCACATGTGGGATCTTCACCTGTGTGGCCTTCACATGTGGGATCTTCACCTGTGTGGCCTTCACATGTGGGATCTTCACCTGTTTGGCCTTCACATGTGGGATCTTCACCTGTTTGGCCTTCACATGTGGGATCTTCACCTGTTTGGCCTTCACATGTGGGATCTTCACCTGTTTGGCCTTCACATGTGGGATCTTCACCTGTTTGGCCTTCACATGTGGGATCTTCACCTGTGTGGCCTTCACATGTGGGATCTTCACCTGTGTGGCCTTCACATGTGGGATCTTCACCTGTTTGGCCTTCACATGTGGGATCTTCACCTGTTTGGCCTTCACATGTGGGATCTTCACCTGTTTGGCCTTCACATGTGGGATCTTCACCTGTTTGGCCTTCACATGTGGGATCTTCACCTGTGTGGCCTTCACATGTGGGATCTTCACCTGTGTGGCCTTCACATGTGGGATCTTCACCTGTTTGGCCTTCACATGTGGGATCTTCACCTGTTTGGCCTTCACATGTGGGATCTTCACCTGTTTGGACTTCACATGTGGGATCTTCACCTGTTTGGCCTTCACATGTGGGATCTTCACCTGTTTGGCCTTCACATGTGGGATCTTCACCTGTGTGGCCTTCACATGTGGGATCTTCACCTGTGTGGCCTTCACATGTGGGATCTTCACCTGTTTGGCCTTCACCTGTTATCTTCACATGTGTGATCTTCACCTGTGTGGCCTTCACATGTGGGATCTTCACCTGTGTGGCCTTCACCTGTTATCTTCACATGTGGGATCTTCACCTGTGTGGCCTTCACATGTGGGATCTTCACCCGTTATCTTCACATGTGGGATCTTCACCTGTTATCTTCACATGTGTGGCCTTCACCTGTTATCTTCACATGTGGGATCTTCACCTGTTTGGCCTTCACCTGTAATCTTCACATGTGTGATCTTCACCTGTCATCTTCACATGTGTGATCTGAATATATGATAGCTTTGACTGAAATTTCTATTTAGCTTAAACTGAGTAGAAAACCTCAAAGCTATTTCACAACTGAACTTAAGGTCTCATAGCAAAGATTTTCCATTAAAAGGATCACATTCTTATACTGATTTGTCACTTACTGCTCGCTCATCTGAAAATAATTTGTCATTATTTGATCACGCTTTCTAAGCAGTTGGTCGCTGGCAACCTAAATGTTCTTCCTGACACATAGAGTGTCACTGGGGTGGTCTTGGGTGTAGGGGTGTCGTCCAGTGGTCTTGGGTGTAGGGGGGTGTCGTCCAGTGGTCTTGGGTGTAGGGGGGTGTCGTCCAGTGGTCTTGGGTGTAGGGGGGTGTCGTCCAGTGGTCTTGGGTGTAGGGGTGTGTCGTCCAGTGGTCTTGGGTGTAGGGGGTGTCGTCCAGTGGTCTTGGGTGTAGGGGGGTGTCGTCCAGTGGTCTTGGGTGTAGGGGGGTGTCGTCCAGTGGTCTTGGGTGTAGGGGTGTGTCGTCCAGTGGTCTTGGGTGTAGGGGGGTGTCGTCCAGTGGTCTTGGGTGTAGGGGGGTGTCGTCCAGTGGTCATGGGTGTAGGGGTGTGTCGTCCAGTGGTCTTGGGTGTAGGGGTGTGTCGTCCAGTGGTCTTGGGTGTAGGGGGGTGTCGTCCAGTGGTCTTGGGTGTAGAGGAGTCGTCCAGTGGTCTTGGGTGTAGAGGTGTCGTCCAGTGGTCTTGGGTGTAGGGGGTGTGTCGTCCAGTGGTCTTGGGGGTAGGGGTGTCGTCCAGTGGTCTTGGGTGTAGGGGTGTCATCCAGTGGTCTTGGGTGTAGAGGTGTCGTCCAGTGGTCTTGGGTGTAGGGGTGTCGTCCAGTGTTCTTGGGTGTAGAGGTGTGTCGTCCAGTGGTCTTGGGTGTAGGGGTGTCGTCCAGTGGTCTTGGGTGTAGGGGTGTCGTCCAGTGGTCTTGGGTGTAGAGGTGTGTCGTCCAGTGGTCTTGGGTGTAGGGGTGTCGTCCAGTGGTCTTGGGTGTAGAGGTGTCGTCCAGTGGTCTTGGGTGTAGAGGTGTCGTTCAATGGCCTCGGGTGTAGAGGTGTCGTTCAGTGGCCTCGGGTGTAGAGGTGATGCTAATGTGGTGACAATGTACAAGAAAGGGACAATAACCGTTCAACAAAAGACTTGTATTACTAACAAATACCCCCCGCAAGGTACTAGAGTGATCCGAGACAAAGTACAGCATTTAGAACAGCAAACTTCTGTCTCAAAACATCAGCTGGTAATAGTGACAGGGTGGACAAAGACAAACTCTTCAGCACGGGTGGGACACGAACAAGGGGACACAGGTGGAAACTTAGTACCCAGATGAGCCACAGAGACGTTAGAAAGAATGTTTTCAATGTCAGAGTAGTTAATAAATGGAATGCACTCGGAAGTGATGTGGTAGAGGCTGACTGCATACACAGTTTCAAATGTAGATATGATAGAGCCCAGTAGGCTCAGGAATCTGTACACCAGTTGATTGGCAGTTGAGAGGCGGGACCAAAGAGCTAGGGCTCAACCCCCGCAAGCACAATTAGGTAATTAAAGGAAAATCCTTCCTGACAAACTTGTTGGAGTTTTACAATAACTTGACAGAAATCAAACTGTCAGAAAGTCTTGGATATCGTCGCACACAATAGACTCCTACTCAAGTTAGAGGTAAGCAGCCTCGTGTATCGGAAAAGGAGAAAGGCCTGGGGAGTGGACAACCCCAAATATGATGCCAGAATCCCACATTATCAGAATAAAAGCAGCTGCATATGGCATACTGCCCAACGTCCGTCCATCCTTCAGAAACTTGGACAAAGGGACATTCCGGGTACTATATACAGCAAAGGTGAGACCCACGCGTGAATATCCCCCCCCCCCCCCGTTATGGAACCCTTCCCTGAATGATGACAAGGAAACGTTTAAAAAGTTAAAAGATATGCAAAGAGACTCTGCCCTGAGCTGAAGGGATTGAGCTACGAAAAAAAACTGAACCTTATTACACTGGAAGAAAGGAGACATAGGTGGAGGGAAATGATAACATAAGATTCTACTAGAATTTGACAAAGTTGACAAAGCAGCCTTGTTCAAAGCCAGCAACTGCAGAACGAGGAGTCATATAATGAAATATTGACACAAATAAGTCATAGAGATGTTAGAAAGAACTTTTATAGTGTTAGAGCTGTCAATATTTATTTATTTATTTATTTTATATACAAGAAGGTACATTGGGTTAAAGAGAATACATAGCATAGTATTTACAATCTTGTAAAGCCACTAGTACGCGCAGCGTTCCGGCAGGTCCTTAATCTAACAGATAATTTTAAGTAGGTATATTCTAGCAGAATTAATAAAATGATAACAGATACATTGCAAGAAAAAATGAGATTAGAAAGATATGTTGAATATGTTGAGAAAGATGTGTTGAAAGATGAGAAAGATGTGTTGAATATGTTGAATAGGTCAGACGTAGAAGTTAATTCGACTGAAAATTATATATGTAAATTATATAAAATTGTAATAAATGAGTCTGCTCTAACCCAAGGACGTTTGGAAGGCGGGGCTTGGAGCCTAGCTCAACCCTGCAAGCACAGCTAGGTGAGCACATACACACCAAGAGAGAGACAGACAGGCATTCAGGTTGACAGAGACAAAGATGTGTTCAGACGTGACAGGTGCCGCGCCATAACCCTGGCGGGAACACTGCCAATGAGCAGGATGTACCAACCACAAGTGACCAATGCTAGGTCATGTCACCCGGCGCTGCCTCACTATTGCACCTTCTGGAGCAGTGCCAACAAGGGTGCCACGCCACAGATGACCACGCTACAGGTCATGTCACAGGTGACAGTCCCCCCTCCCCCCACCGGTGCAACACTGCCGAAGACTGGGGCGTAACAACCAGAAAAATCTTGCCGAAGGTCAAAAGTCTGCCAAAGTTTGATAACCGTTAGATTAAGGACCTGCCCGAAACGCTGCGCGTACTAGTGGCTTTACAAGATTGTAAATACTATGCTATGTATTCTCTCAAACCCAATGTACCTTCTTGTATATAAATAAATAAATAAAACCTATGAAACCGTTGTAATATGTGGGAGGACTCCACATATAACAACTCTATGACCAGTGAGAGTGATCGGCACAAGAGGTAACAGCTCTTATATTCTGCATTACAAACACACATAGATATGTGTGTGTGTGGGGGGGGGGGTGTAATGACAGTGAAGCACCACTAGGCCGGCTCCTTACTGTGCCTCCCACCGCTCAATACTGCCAAGGGCATGACGTCAAGCAACTATAGTCTCGCATGATGCCGTTCACCACCCAGTTGGAATTTGTGTTATTGACACCGATATTTTTGTCATTATCTCGTAAAAACATTTACATTATTAAGAATTTAGGTTTGATAATTTAGATACGTGAGGTCTGCATTATATAGAATAGTTATTTATCAGCAGAGGGGTCGAGACTAGTGCATGATTTGCCAGAAAGATCAGCATACAGAGATTTTGCCTATCACTAGACATATTTGTTTTGAGTTATGTGTGTGTGTGTACAGTTTATAGAATGCTGCAAGAACACCTTTGTTAGGAGGTGCCTACCCTAGTGAGTGCACCACAGCTCAGCCATGGAGGTGGGGGAGAAACAGTGTCGTCAGCAGCCTCATACCTTTGCGCATGTCAATTCCAGGGAGGTGGGGAGGGGGACCTGTACGCCAAGCCCTTGTTTAAGGACGGCAGAACTCTGCGGCCTGCGAGGGTCGTCGTTATAAACACGTTTACATCCTAGTTCGCCTGAAAAGGTCATAATTAGCACGCCCATACCTTTGTTTGAGTGTTCAACTTAAATAGCAGCTACTCATTTTTGCCCAAAATAATATATTATAAGTTGAATGTCAATATATTCCGTCATTCTCTGGAGCTTTGCAATTATTATATTCACTCTCGAGTTCTTGAGGATATCCTTATATTGCACCCAAAATTTGCCAGTGCAGGCTACTGAACCCATAGCCCTGTATGACTAACCATTCTGCGAGATGGAGACTAAAAGTATGCCTTATCCTTATTCTGCTGCCTTATTCACTCTTGTGTTGGTGATGATATCCTCATAATGCACCCAGAGTCTGCCAGTGCAGACTACTTAGCACATGCCTCTGTATGACTAATCATCCTGTGTGATGGGATTTTTAGCATCACGTAGCTAGTTTTTTGACATGCTGTACTCCCCTTCATGTAGTCTAGGGCAGCTGTACAGATGCAGATATACCTAAATGTGTTAAAAATAAAAAATTATAAGTAAATAAAAAACTGTCAGAAGAGAATTCTTCTCTTAATCTTCTTATTAGAATTCAAGAGAATTCTTCCTTGTGATAGGAATCACAAGGTATTCCTATCGGGAATAATTACCTTAACAATATTAAACAAAAATTATTTTGATTTTGGTAACCAAAAAAAGATATACAGGGACTTAGAAAATGATGAATATTTGTCAAAACGTAATTGAGAGGCTTGTAAATATTGGTTCAGCCCGAGAGTCCGCTAGGATCGCTGTGTTAAATCGTAGCACCATATTCTGCACTGATTAAATAATAATAAATAAATAAATGTTTATTCAGGTAAGGTACATACATACAAGAGGTTTTACAAAAATTGATAGATTTATAGATAGAGCAGCTAGTACATACAATGCCTAAAGCCACTATTACGAAAAGCGTTTCGGGCAGGTCCCTGGAATACGATCCCCGCCGCGAAGAATCGTTGTTACAACCAAGTATACATTTTACTGTTGAGTTAAACAGAGGCTACAGTTAAGGATTTGCGCCCAGTAAATCCTCCCCGGCCAGGATACGAACCCATGACAAAGCGCTCGCGGAACGCCAGATGAGTGTCTTACTACTACACCACGGAGACTGTTGAATGGTAACTACCGTCCATGGACATGTCTTACACCAGATGCCATGGTCAGTAATCTTCAGTTGTTACAGTCTTGCCTCTAACTGCTCTACACTCTACAGGGCTGGATGGTTCGTCATCGAATTTTATCAATGTTACTATATTAACATTGATACAGGGGCCTGACAGCTGAGTGGACGGCGCATATGATTCGTAGGCGGAAACAAATGGGCATAATTTCTTTCACACTGTTTCCCCTGTTTACCTAGCAGTAAATAGGTACCTGGGAGTTAGACAACTGCTATGGGCTACTATATACATCCTGAGGATGTATAACAAAAAGGAGTCCTGGTAGAGGACCGGGCCGCGGGGACGCTAAGCCCCGAAATCATCTCAAGATAACCTCAAGATAATAGGATAAGACACCAAAGCTAAATTGATATTTAGGTAAAGTCTTAATGTTATTGTAAATTATAAATTTAGTTATAGAATCTACATGATAACAAAGGAAGATGACATTATTTGAGTTAAGAATGAGTTTCTGATAACGAGTTTCATGGAAGAACGCAAAGGTTCAATAGCTGAAGTCTCTGGTTAATGTACAAATGACAAATTTTTACACCACTAAGTGACAACTCACTTAACTGTGAGATAGATTGACACTTAACGAAGGCTTTCTTTTTTCTACATTATAGCAAATGATGTTTTTGTTATTAACACATCCAGGAACTGTTGTTGTTGTTACTGCTCTCAAGTGTTAGTAACAAAAACAGAAGCATCTCTAAGCACCAGGGTATATACCATTCCTACAAACAAAAGATTATGCCTATGCCGTAGGAGTGAGCGCCCCCGAAGATATAAAGCCAGTATTCTCAACGCTTATATTCGTCGAGCACTTACCCAGTGCTCCGAATGGAGCCAAGTGAGTAGGGAGTTTGGCGGGATAAGTTCAAGTATGTTTATTGAGATAAGCAATAAATACATCTCAAAGGGATAGAGTAGCTTAGGCTATTTCTACCCCCCTAGCGGGATAACACAAGTACTGGTGAACAGTGGCTATAGTGACCACGAGATCAACACCACTATAACAACACTTGGACCGGTGGTACAATCCTGAACCAAGAACAGAAACCACAACATCGCTACTAGTATAAAATTATACCACAGATCCACCATGAACCGGTAACCTGTGGCTCAGTGGTCAGCGTTGTCGGCTCACAACCGGCACGTCCTGGGTTCGAATCCTGGGCAGGGCGAGACAGCTAGGATCGAAGCCGGTCGGCTGAGCGGACAGCACGCTGGACTTGTGATCCTGTGGTCCCGGGTTCGATCCCGGGCGCCGGCGAGAAACATTGGGTAGAGTTTCTTTCACCCTATGCCCCTGTTACCTAGCAGTAAAATAGTTACCTGGGTGTTAGTCAGCTGTCACGGGCTGCTTCCTGGGGGTGGAGGCCCGGTCCTCGACCGGGCCTCCACCCCCCGGTAAAAGAAAAATGAAAGAAATAATCCGTAAAGGAGTAATTAGCACAACACCTAACCAAAACATAGACATCGTCATATACTATAAAACAATCAGGACGACTGACCACCTCAATATAATCAGCCCGATGCCAACTGAGAACCCTTTACGGCAGTCAAACGTGGTATATATGTTCACCTGGCCTCCATGTAAGAATAATGTAGCCTTCACTCTAAGTACATAGGTATAACGTCGACCAAGCTGACAAGGCGTTTGACCTGTCATCTTCAATTAAGTGTCCCTAAAACTCACATGAGACAAGCTCATGATATCATCCTAACATGAGAAATGCTGAATAAAAACACTTGCATATTTCAAAGCCTACAATGTAAGATTACAAATTCTTAAAGCGCTATACATAAAAAAGTAGAACAACCCACCATAAACACACACAACAGAACTATTCACTCTACCCACCATGAGAGTGAGAGCAAGATAGGAACCACTCTACCCACCATGAGAGTGAGAGCAAGATAGGAACCACTCTACCCACCGTGAGAGTGAGAGCAAGATAGGAACCACTCTACCCACCGTGAGAGTGAGAGCAAGATAGGAACCACTCTACCCACCATGAGAGTGAGAGCAAGATAGGAACCACTCTACCCACCATGAGAGTGAGAGCAAGATAGGAACCACTCTACCCACCGTGAGAGTGAGAGCAAGATAGGAACCACTCTACCCACCGTGAGAGTGAGAGCAAGATAGGAACCACTCTACCCACCGTGAGAGTGAGAGCAAGATAGGAACCACTCTACCCACCATGAGAGTGAGAGCAAGATAGGAACCACTCTACCCACCGTGAGAGTGAGAGCAAGATAGGAACCACTCTACCAACCGTGAGAGTGAGAGCAAGATAGGAACCACTCTACCCACCGTGAGAGTGAGAGCAAGATAGGAACCACTCTACCCACCGTGAGAGTGAGAGCAAGATAGGAACCACTCTACCCACCGTGAGAGTGAGAGCAAGATAGGAACCACTCTACCCACCGTGAGAGTGGGAGCAAGATAGGAACCACTCTACCCACCGTGAGAGTGAGAGCAAGATAGGAACCACTCTACCCACCGTGAGAGTGAGAGCAAGATAGGAACCACTCTACCCACCGTGAGAGTGAGAGCAAGATAGGAACCACTCTACCCACCGTGAGAGTGAGAGCAAGATAGGAACCACTCTACCCACCGTGAGAGTGAGAGCAAGATAGGAACCACTCTACCCACCGTGAGAGTGAGAGCAAGATAGGAACCACTCTACCCACCGTGAGAGTGAGAGCAAGATAGGAACCACTCTACCCACCATGAGAGTGAGAGCAAGATAGGAACCACTCTACCCACCGTGAGAGTGAGAGCAAGATAGGAACCACTCTACCCACCGTGAGAGTGAGAGCAAGATAGGAACCACTCTACCCACCGTGAGAGTGAGAGCAAGATAGGAACGCCAAAATGCCACCAATAGATGGCGTCACTGCCCAAAACGCCATGCCCCACTATGGTCACCTCATCTCCAATTACCCTGTCACCTGACTTGGCATAGTTTATTGACCCATCACCTCACTCTACCTCTTTTTCTTTCGCCTTTCTCCTGACTTAATTACGTAAGTACCTAACCTCCCAATGTCATAACACCAACACTGCAATATCGTACAGGGCTTCTTGACTTAACTCATAACATACTCCAACATGGACTTGGCTGGCGACGTTCCCGAGCTCATCACGGTGTTTTATTTGAGCAACTTCTCAAAACTTAAAACAAACTTCTCAACGTTATACTACTTCATATACTAGTTTCGCTTTGTGAGAAGCGAGGCTTCCCGCGAAGTGAAAGTACTAAAACTATTTTCCTAGTTCTTGCGTTTTGAGGTCACATACTCTGTCACATATACATACACATACATATATATATAATATACATTTATATTGTAATTATGTGCTGTATAAAGGCGATTATATTACTAATACCATGATAGATTATCTATAAAAGCGACCTGTCACGCCTCACACGATCAACCACCTTTGAAAACATTGTGAATGAAATGTTCAGAAAAAATACCAAGCAATTCCTCAAAGGCAAATAAAACTATAGAGATCCTCTTGAAGAATGAAAGCAGGATATATAAGAGGAGTAGGGTGGGGGGGGGGGGGGTGCAGGGTCAAGTTAATGGCCAATAGAGACAATACTCCCAGAACTGATTCACGCTCAAGAATATATTTTTTTTCTACGTTTTATGAGATGAAATAAGAGCTGTGTGTATTTTTAAGAGGTGGGTGTATTCAAGAAGAGGAATACGTAAAAATATAATGTGAAGGTAAGAATACAGCTTATACGTTGTAGTGATGACTGTACTAACACATTTACACCTTTACTCCCTCTCTCTTTATTATGCCACCGCCACCCTCCTCAGCCCGATCTTATTACCGAGTACTGGCTTATAAAGAGGTGCTCTTTATTACCCTGCACCTCCTACGTCACTAACAAGTACTTCCTTCTCTTTATGTAATTATGTATCATTATATAGGGTTGGGCTGTCTCATTATATAGGGTTGGGCTGTCTCATTATATAGGGTTGGGCTGTCTCATTATATAGGGTTGGGCTGTCTCATTATATAGGGTTGGGCTGTCTCATTATATAGGGTTGGGCTGTCTCATTATATAAGGTCGGGCTGTCTCATTATATAGGGTTGGGCTGTCTCATTATATAGGATTGGGCTGTCTCATTATATAGGGTTGGGCTGTCTCATTATATAGGGTTGGGCTGTCTCATTATATAGGGTTGGGCTGTCTCATTATATAGGGTTGGGCTGTCTCATTATATAGGGTTGGGCTGTCTCATTATATAAGGTCGGACTGTTTCATTATATAAGGTCGAGCTGTCTCATTATATAAGATCGGGCTGTCTCATTATATAGGGTTGGGCTGTCTCATTATATAGGGTTGGGCTGTCTCATTATATAAGATCGGGCTGTCTCATTATATAAGGTCGAGCTGTCTCATTATACAGGGTCGAGCTGTCTCATTATATAGGGTTGGGCTGTCTCATTATATAGGGTTGGGCTGTCTCATTATATAGGGTTGGGCTGTCTCATTATATAGGGTTGGGCTGTCTCATTATATAGGGTTGGGCTGTCTCATTATATAAGGTCGGACTGTTTCATTATATAAGGTCGAGCTGTCTCATTATATAAGGTCGGGCTGTCTCATTATATAGGGTTGGGCTGTCTCATTATATAGGGTTGGGCTGTCTCATTATATAGGGTTGGGCTGTCTCATTATATAAGGTCGGACTGTTTCATTATATAAGGTCGAGCTGTCTCATTATATAAGGTCGGGCTGTCTCATTATATAGGGTTGGGCTGTCTCATTATATAGGGTTGGGCTCTCATTATATAGGGTTGGGCTGTCTCATTATATAGGGTTGGGCTGTCTCATTATATAAGGTCGGACTGTTTCATTATATAAGGTCGAGCTGTCTCATTATATAAGGTCGGGCTGTCTCATTATATAGGGTTGGGCTGTCTCATTATATAGGGTTGGGCTCTCATTATATAGGGTTGGGCTGTCTCATTATATAGGGTTGGGCTGTCTCATTATATAGGGTTGGGCTGTCTCATTATATAGGGTTGGGCTGTCTCATTATATAAGGTCGGACTGTTTCATTATATAAGGTCGAGCTGTCTCATTATATAAGGTCGGGCTGTCTCATTATATAGGGTTGGGCTGTCTCATTATATAGGGTTGGGCTCTCATTATATAGGGTTGGGCTGTCTCATTATATAGGGTTGGGCTGTCTCATTATATAGGGTTGGGCTGTTTCCAACTGTACATCTCATTTCGACACATAAATACCCAACGACCAAAATAAGATATACTATCAATCATATTGGCTTGAAAAACTGACAGAAATATCACATTTTCTATTAGCGGGTCCTCTGTTAGGTAAGGTTCGGGCAATTTACATCATTACATTTAGTACATAATTTTTTTGGCGTTGTGACAGCTCGAGACGAGGGGCCAGATTCACGAAGTAGTTACGCAAGCACTTACGAACCAGTACATCTCTTCTTAATCTTTGGCGGCTTTGTTTACAATTATTAAACAGTTAATGAGCTCCGAAGCACCAGGAGGCTGTTTATAACAATAACAACAGTTGATGGGCAAGTTTTTATGCTTGTAAACTGTTTAATAAATATAACCAAAGCCGTCAAAGATTGAGGAAAGATGTACACGTTCGTAAGTACTTGCGTAACTGCTTCGTGAATCTGGCCCGAGGACTGCATTATATTAGGCTGGAAATTTCGATTAAGTAAGATTGAATACTCATGGTTAGGTTAGACAGAATTCTCTAGGTTAGGTAAGAAATCTAATCTACCTCAACTACGCCAGATTAGATTCTCTATGTTAGGTTAGGTCGGGGTTTATGTTTAAAGTAAATCAAGCTATCGGAGCCAAAGACCTGGCTGTTACAGTGCCACGGAAATTAGGCAGCGATCTATCAATGGATCTTTCTTGGATAGGCTAGGTCAAGATTTCTTGGTTAAGTTAGGTCAGGCTCTCTTGTTTACAAGAGGTCGTGTTATCTAGATCTAAGCCTTGCTGTCTTGATTGTGTCAGGTCGGGCTTCCATGATTAGTAAGGTTAGGTCGCATTCTCTTTAAGCGAGCAGCAAGAACTTATATATGTACTCACAATAATACTATTAAATATAATAAAAGACAAGCCACCAACACAACCCAAACATCGGTTGGGAACTTGACACGTTGATGCAAAGTGGCCATGATGAGCCGGTCTAGTGGTTCCTACGTGAGAGACTCTCTGGCCTCCCCCACTTGTACTCTGACTGGTCAGGTCGTCAACCAGGAAGCTGTCCTCGCTACGGGCTCTGTCACCCCCACAAACTGTCAAACTGTCATTGGTAGACTGACTTCGTGTCACCGTGAAACTCAAATCGAAATCAAATATATATATATAATTGTAATAGTAAGTGGTTATAATCATTATCAAAATAATGTTGATGATATAATTAATTCATAAATAATAATCGAAATTATAAATCATAGTTATAGTAGTACTTACAAGTAAGAAACAATAACAATGGCAACAAAAACAGCAACATATAAAATAAAACAAACACAGTGCCACGGAAATATTAGCAACAACATTTCAAGTCCGCACTCCATGGGAGGGCCCCCTCCCATGTATGCATGGATGGGTGGGCCCCCTCCCATGTATGCATGGATGGGTGGGCCCCCTCCTATGCATGCATGGATGGGTGGGCCCCCTCCCATGCATGCATGGATGGGTGGGCCCCCTCCTATGCTTGGATGGGTGGGCCCCCTCCTATGCTTGGATGGGTGGGCCCCCTCCTATGCTTGGATGGGTGGGGCCCCTCCCTTGTTGTTGTTGTTTAAGATTCGCTACTTGGAACAAAAAGTTCCAACTAGCACGGGCTATGGTGAGCCCGTAGTCCCCCTCCCTTGCATGGGTAGGCCCCCCCCCTCCCTTGCATGGGCCGCCCCCTCCCACCTGAGTGCGGGAGGGGAGACCCCCCTTCACCGTCACCCTTGGCCCTGGGGTGGTGGGGGTGAAGGGACGCACCTCTTCACGGAGGAACGTGACGCCCGCACGTACGCCAGCACACTGGAACTGACTAACCCCCTCAAAACACTTACCTTCATTTGTTATTTTCTCCTTTTTTCCTCTCTCCTCCGTCTCTTCTCTTGAGGCGCAGTGTGGAAACGTGTCTAGTTAGGGGAGGGTCTGACTGGCAAGCCGACTGGCGCCATCAACCTCCACTGCCGCCATCTTGGTCGCCTCTGAACCTTTTGCGAAGCTTTGAATCACAATACAGTATTTCACGGTGCACATGAAGCCTTTTACGAAGTTTTGAATCATAATACAATAACAGGGCAGTCCGACTTTATTAACAAAGGCCAAATGTTTACTTTAAGATATCAACATGACGCCTTTAATTATTATAATTCTTTTTATCGAGGACTGAAAACCTGTATATATATATATTCTTTTGTATCGAGATCCCCTTATGGTCGAACTACTGATCTTCCTCAGGATACAGCCTCACAAAACGATTTCCTAACTCCCAAGTACCTATTTACTGCTATGTGAATAGAGGCATTAGATAAAAGGAAACATGCCCAATCATTTCTCTCCCGCCCTGGTATCGAACCCGGAATTCGCAATTGTGAGTCGAGGACAAAGCCAACTGTACTATGAGACCCTTTACGAAGCTTCAAATTAGTACTATTTATAAACAAAATTTTAGATAAATAATTGACATGTAAAACAATCAAATATTCGAAATGAGCGAGTAATTTTCTTTTTTTACAATTTATCGACATTAAGAGACATATTACAATATACAGGAGAAATATATAATTTAATTTAAAGCAGAAAATCAGTAAGATGTATGCAATTTTAAAGATAACTAACATATCATAAAATTATAATAATTTGTAGCCTCTGCATTTCTCCTCCAGAGACAGCACACCGCTGATGTATCTGGGATTTGATTTAAAGATTTAAAATGCTTGTCGACAAATCATCTCTTTGTGACAGTAATAATAATGAATAGTTTCCTGCAAGGTTCATCCCAATACTTTCTCTGATGACTCGTTCATTTATTATATTGTGCAGACCTGCTACATCATTATTGTGCAGATCTGCTACATCATTATTGTGCAGACCTGCTACATTAGTATTGTGCAAACCTGCTACATTAGTATTGTGCAGATCTGCTATATCATTATTGTGCAGACCTGCTACATTAGTATTGTGCAGATCTGCTATATCATTATTGTGCAGACCTGCTACATTAGTATTGTGCAGATCTGCTATATCATTATTGTGCAGACCTGCTACATTAGTATTGTGCAGACCTGCTACATTAGTATTGTGCAGATCTGCTATATCATTATTGTGCAGACCTGCTACATTAGTATTGTGCAGACCTGCTACATTAGTATTGTGCAGACTGGTCAGGTTGGGCCGCCAAGACTTAACAGGAAAATTTTCCCTGGTCAATGATAAGTCCAAATGCAATCTTCAGTGTAAGTGTACAGAACATAGTCCGAATGACGGCATGTCATATACTAGTGACGGGAGATTATCTGCTAGTGACGGGAGAGTATCTGCTAGTGACGGGAGATTATCTGCTAGTGACGGGAGATTATCTGGTAGTGACGGGAGATTATCTGGTAGTGACGGGAGATCAGTCGGTCTTCAAGAGTTAGGTGAGGACATTCACTCTGACATATGAGTGACAGCTGTATCATGCTGTGCTCATCACTCCCTGTTAAGCTTGGCTAGTTTTTCATAATGATTTATTGGCTGTAGCAGACCGATGGAACCACCACAAGTTGGTCAATGTTTAGGGTAAATTGTTTATTGTTTGACTATTCTCTGTTATTTGTGGTTACGTGATGAGTTGAAAGTTGTGAATACATGCTGTGGTTATGTATAGCACAACGTGGTAGGCTATTCTCGCGTTTGATTGCTAGGCTGACTGATCAAATAATTCCTGGAAGGCAGTGAAACATTAGTACCTTCCTTGCACTCAGTGCTCACTACACACATAAACTTCTTTGACTCTGATGGTCTGCAGACAGTGTACATAATATATATCCATGGATGTAGCCCTTGTTTACACTAAATGGATATATAATGGCATCCAAAGGGCACACGTGACAAGATTTAATTGGAAGATGAAATGTTTTCGGAGAAAGTGTGTTAAGTCATCCAAGAGAGCACACTTTAGAAACAAGGATATGTTAGAGTATCCTTATTAGGTAAGTTATACAGTTTCTAGATGGACTAAGTTAATATCAGTAAAAATCAATTTTAATCCAAGCCAATTGAGGGTAAACTGCGATAGTTATCAAGAGAGTCGCTGTTCTCACTATTGCACGTCGGCAGTAATGTTCAAATTTCAACAGGAACACTTTACATACCTCTTATTACCTATGCAAAAACTATCAAAACAGAAGAAGAGTGTGCAGCAGAGTAGAACAAGAGAGCCAAGACCGCAACAAAAGCACTACCTCACAAGCGCGCGCCTCTCAGCCTTGTCTTAAAATATGGCTGCCACTTAAGCCCCACCTCAAGCACTCGTCTGCGAATAAACACTCGGGTAGACGGGTGATTTACCAAGGGGCTCTTGACTGTTCACCACTGGCCACCCATCATCTTCAGTACAAGTTGGCCTACGTGCTCCTCTCGCTCCATGGCCTATCTGGCGCGCAAGATTCACATGCCGATGCTTACGTGCGGCTCGTCGGCAGTAGAGGGACTACTGTAGTCAATATTCGAAAGCAATACGAAGGCATCGGCCAGAACGAGACACATTGCTGGAGCGGCAGTGGGCGGCGTGCTGAGCTTGTGAAAGCAGCAAGCACGTAAGCCGGAAAACACGGCATACGTGAGTGCAGGCATCGCGCCAGCCCCGCAAACCAACGGACTGAGTATATGAAAACAGCACGTAAGCATTTGAAGTCAAGTACCTGCAGCGTGGCGGCCGCGTACGTGCAAACAATACGTAAAATGCTTGTTTGAGTAGGGCACCTGTGACGGCCCAACCTGAGTAGGGCACCTGTGGCGGCCCAACCTGAGTAGGGCACCTGTGGCGGCCCAACCTAGCAAGTCCATACATGCCAAGGGACCGTAAATATTTACCTCGCGAGCGTACCTTTGTGAGCCAGAAGGGAGAATGTTATTAGGATAACTCAACTAGTGGGAGAAGTATGTAGAATGACTGATAAATGGAATATATATATATATATATATATATATATATATATATATATATATATATATATATATATATATATATATATATATATATATATATATACATATATATATATATAGCGGATACAGGTAGGTGTATTATTGGCGAGGCAGTGGCCGACAGGTACGGACGGCATGGCCTTCTCTGCCAAAGGACAGGAGGATGACATGCAAGACACGGTGAGGTTAACGACATTATTAAGAGAAACCTTACCACAGCCGGTTGTCCAGCAGAGAGAGAGCCCCGTTACCTAATGCCCCGCAACTCTGATGAGCCTGTCGGTCGCCAGGACGGGATCACGGTGAACCCCTGGAAGAATGGTAGACAGTTGGTGTGGGACTACACTTGCGTTCCAACTTTAGCCAACGCTTATGTTAACTTCAGTGCTTCACAGGTAGGAAGTGCTGCCAATCACCGGGAAGCAGCCAAGTCTCGTAAATACAGAGATCTTGATCGCCACTACAATTTTGTCCCCATTGCCTCAGGGACACTTGGTGCCTGGGGTAAAAGTGCTGCTAGTTTTTCGAAGGAACTGGGTTCTAAGCTAATTGAAACAACTAGAGACCCTAGAGCCGCCAGTTTCCTTTTTCAGTGCCTAAGTGTGGCGATCCAGAGAGGAAATGCTCACTGCATCCATGGTTCCTGCCCGCCATCCGAAGAGCTGGAGGAACTCTTCAACCTGTGACATGTAGCCTTGTACCCTGCATGTAACCAATTTTGTAACCCTTTTTGTGTAATGAAACTAAAAAAAAAGTGAGATTTATATATATACACACATACCAAAAGAATAGGGGTGGTAGGAGAAGAAAATATCAAAATGTTCAGTGAGGATCCACAAGACCTGCTCTAAGTACTCTTTATTTTCTTCTCCGAGACTATGGGTCCCTACACTTGCACTTATCTATCTATCTATCTATCTATCTATCTATATAAATATATATATATATATATATATATATATATATATATATATATATATATATATATATAATCACTAAAATCTCTAATGACCCCTCAAGGATTGGAACATATAGGCCGGGAAGGTCTCCCTATTGACTGCTCTAATTTCATAACCACTACACCAGCGATTGCTTATCAGTGCTTATATGTTGAAAGAATTGTGCAAACGTTTATAGTATTAAAATGATAACAGATTCCTTCAGTTCTTTATCTTTATAAGGAGCACACGTCCATATGGCTTATATATTGATGGTGTTCATATGTATGGATACTTCTCAAAGTGTTAATACTTATTAAAGAGTTAAAATAAATTATTAAAACTTGTAATAAATAAATACCATAGTTGTTCAGGTTACTTATGCTGAATCATGAATAATATTGCCTAAAAGTGTTAAAAACTAATAATATTAGCTGCATTCTGTACATGCTCCATTGTTTTGTTTTTATATAATCTTATTTATATTGAATGGTATATAGAATACCGTTATAAGCGACAGAAAGTATCTTAGGCTTATAGCTCCTAACCACGGGTGAAGCTATCTGCTCGGTCACCCATCCAGTGGGTGACCTTACGCTTAATGACCCCCATGACTCTTACATATCTACTGCGCTGCCTCCCAGTAGTTCTTAGAAAATCCTTAACACAAGTATTTCCACCTTAGGCAATGTTTACCAAGGGCAGTGTTGCCAACAGGCGGCTCATATTTTGATACGATTTTATTGACCACTGTTGCCACTCCTTGTTATCTCTGGGTGACCATTACAATGCATTCCTCTCCTGAGGTACCTCATATCATCATTCCTCTCCTGTGGTACCTCATATC
Organism: Procambarus clarkii; assembly: GCF_040958095.1. Classification (NCBI taxonomy): domain Eukaryota; kingdom Metazoa; phylum Arthropoda; class Malacostraca; order Decapoda; family Cambaridae; genus Procambarus; species Procambarus clarkii. Next base: position 4,964,379 of record NC_091176.1, read on the forward strand.
ATCATTCCTCTCCTGTGGTACCTCATATCATCATTCCTCTCCAGCGGTGCCTCATATCATCATTCCTCTCCAGCGGTACCTCATATCATCATTCCTCTCCAGTGGTACCTCATATCATCATTCCTCTCCAGAGGTACCTCATATCATCATTCCTCTCCAGAGGTACCTCATATCATCATTCCTCTCCAGAGGTACCTCATATCACCATTCCTCTCCAGTGGTACCTCATATCATCATTCGTCTCCAGAGGTACCTCATATCATCATTTCTCTCCAGCGGTACCTCATATCATCATTCCTCTCCAGTGGTACCTCATATCATCATTCCTCTCCAGAGGTACCTCATATCATCATTCCTCTCCAGAGGTACCTCATATCATCATTCCTCTCCAGAGGTACCTCATATCACCATTCCTCTCCAGTGGTACCTCATATCATCATTCGTCTCCAGAGGTACCTCATATCATCATTTCTCTCCAGCGGTACCTCATATCATCATTCCTCTCCTGTGGTACCTCATATCATTCCTCTCCAGAGGTACCTCATCATCATTCCTCTCCAGCGGTACCTCATATCATCATTCCTCTCCTGTGGTGCCTCATATCACCATTCCTCTCCAGCGGTACCTCATATCATAATTCCTCTCCAGCGGTACCTCATATCACCAACATGCACATCAATTCATCCTCGGGACATTCAACGCTTCACCAGCCCCTGACCACCACATACCACCACATCACGTCACCACATACACAAACCACCACATCATCTGCACATCACCAACACAACGCACCAAGCCTCTGCTCGGTGCTAAGTGTCATTAACAAATTCCTAACCACTGTCTCTAGACGGATGTTGCGTTTGCATTTCTGGTTAAAATACATTCCCGTGGTTAGGCTGTCAGTCGTCCATATATATATGTCCTTATACTCCGTAAATGTTTTCTCAACATCACTATGGAGGTTAAATAATCTTCCATGTTTGGTGCCTTTTTTAATTAAGTGTCTGAGGTTGACCTAGACTTAGGAAGCTTCTTCTCAGTTATTATGGAGGGACATCGCACTCTAAGACCTGAAAGCACCTGCGTACTAAGCTATAACGTGTTTAAATCTCTAACCAATGTTATGGGAAACACAAAAGGTTCACCCAAGACTGGCAAATTTGGTACTTTCGTACCAAATTTGTAACCTTTCTTGCTCTTTGGTACTAAGCGTTGATAATTTAGTAATTTTTGTAATTTTCCTAATTTGATAAAAATCAAGATATAAAATTAAAAATGTTCGAATACAACAAAATCATGATTATATTAGTTTTCCCCAATTCTCATTCACAAGTTGAAATTGAAATTGAAATTGAAATAAGTTTATTGAGGTAAAATACACACAAAGGGATGAGGTAGCTCAAGCTATTCTCACCCCGTTCAGTACATCGTGTTAATACATACATAGACACACATCACAAACAATAAACATATTACCAAACATTCTGAAAGATAAACATATACATTTCCTCCTTTACACAAGTGGTATGGTATCAGACGTACACATAAATACTTTTATGACCTAGGTATACTGTGTACACAATTTGCAGGAGACATGCAGATAATTCAACAAAAAATTACAGTCTTGGTGATTCACAAGTTTCATTGCAGAAGTGGCAGTGGTACTGGAGGTGTGGATCTGTACTGGTAGTGACCACGTCCAGTTCTCGCCCAGAACCTCCAGTAATGTGTTTCTGCCACATTAATGTCAACACGAGTGACCAGTCAGTCATGCTTTTGTTTAGAGGTGGCTGTGTTTGTGATATTTTGAGCTCTGACATCATAATGAGTCGGGAAGCCAAAACTGTGATAGTGACAGCGATTCTAGCAGGTCGGCGGTGACTCATACGAAGAAAAAAAGTGCAGAGATCAAGTATAAACAGAAATTATCTAATAAAAAAAAAGAGCTTGGTGAACGATTTTGCGATTGGACTGTTAAAAGTAAGCGAGACCAGGGGCCAGATTCACGAAGCAGTTACGTACGTACTTACGAATGTTTTTCTTCTTAGCACCTTTGTAGTGGCTACGTTGGTATTCAAGTAGGCATTTAAGAAGGAAAATCTTCATAAGTACACCATCTCGATTTAAGGACGTCCTAGACCACTCGTAGCTTTACGTAAACTGGATATAACTAATTTTTTCTCTACTACACAACACGGAGGATCGATTTTCTTATAAGTAAAACATTTTAGCTGGCGAGTTTCAAGACGGAGTCCTTCGAGTTAACTATATATGCATTCTCTGCTTGAAACTTGTAGTAAATGTCTTTTATGATATTAGAATTAGTTTTATAATAGCAAGATATTATACCCGTAGTTATTAAGTAAATAAACACTGGTGAACATGAAATATGAGAGTAGGTGATGATCCCGGTCTGGTGGGAGCATTTACTATCACCAAATGCCCCTGTTCACCTAGCAATAAGTATAGCTAGGGGGTGTACCTTAGCTATACATACCCCTTTTTAATTTATTTTGTTTGATTTTATTTTGAAATAAAATCTGGGTGAGACATGAAAGAAAAATATGCTGCACAAATGATGTTAGGTAAGGAGAAGGGTAAAAACTTTTCTCATTGAATACTTAAACCTATAATTATGACTATATGGACTATTATGGCCTGTTAAAAAAGAGAGGGGGAAGTAGGGGTCCAAGACCTCTTCCTGTTACACAATTTGGCTGTGTAACAATAAGTAATTATCAAAAGAAGGCACCAAGCCGGGAAGGCTATGTAGCTGTAAGGCAGTGAGATGAGGCAGGCTATTTTATTTGAGAAATACTCAGCTGATTCCTCGACATTTAGCATGGAACAAATTTGTGTCCAAGACCTCTTCCTGTTACACAATTTGGCTGTATGTAACAATAATTATTAAAAGAGGCACCAAGCTAGGAATGCTATATAGCAGCATTGTGTGTAACAATAAACCTAATTTTTTTTTAACAGATAATGCACCTGTGACTAAAATAAATCCTATCAGCATGTAAAAATATTGCTCCAGTTATTTAAATAAAAAAATATAATGAAACAAATATTTATGGGCTGTTTATCCTATTTTCTTCTAATGTATATCCAAATAAGTGAAAAATTGAGACATACTGCACAATTTAATGATTCACAAGAAATATTAAATACATTGTTGTCATCTTTTTATCTTCTAATGCGTGGTTTGGTCAACATTACTGACATTACATATCAATATGAGATCTTAATGATCCATGGTTAACATTTAAGATTTAATAAGGATAATACTGGTAATAATAATAATACAAGCTATAAGTTAAAACCTTAATTACCTGATTTCTTTTTATTAATAAGCTTAGGTATACACAGCAATGTGCTGCTACCCTATTCTATATGAAAGGTTACAGTGTAGATCATAAACTAGCTACAAGCTCATCCAACATCCCCACCTCACAGGACGGCCAGTCATACATGGCATCAGGAGAGAATAAGAGATGTAAGGTTGATTTATTAGCCCCCACTGGCCAAATCTGGGTACAGCACAATAATATCTTCCCAAGTTTATTTAGGCAAAAGTATGATATACATACAAAATGAGTTACAAGCAGAATGTTGGATATATAGATAGAGCTGTTATATACTATGCCTAAAGCCACTAATACGCATAGCGTTTCTGACATGGAGTAAAACTAATGAGAACTTTCATGTACCACTGTATAAATAGGTTCTTCTAAACCTATACTAAACCCATAGACATATAAATTCAAAGACATAATACAGGTTCTTCTAAACCCATAGCTTTAATACAGGTTCTTCTAAGCCCATAGATTTAATACAGATTCTTCTAAACCCATAGATTTAATACAGGTTCTTCTAAACAAATAGATTTAATACAGGTTCGTCTAAACCCATAGATTTAATACAGGTTCTTCTAAACTCATAGATTTAATACTAGTTCTTCTAAACCCATAGATTTAATACAGGTTCTTCTAAACCCATAGATTTAATACACGTTCTTCTAAACCCATAGATTTAATACAGGTTCTTCTAAACCCATAGATTTAATACAGGTTCTTCTAAACCCATAGATTTAATACTAGTTCTTCTAAATCCATAAACAAAATACTACCTCTTCTAAACCCATAGACATAATACTAATTCTTCTAAATCCATAGACATAATACAGGTTCTTCTAAACCCATAAACATAATACAGGCAGACCCATAGCCTGTGCATCTTGGAACTTTTTGTTGTGAGTAGTTGAATCTAAAACAGCAACAACAACAGGCAGAGGTGAAGACAGCACAGTGCAAGGTTATGGGAGACACTCAAGGATATCTTCTACAGAAAAAAAACATTCAGACTATTTGTGCTATAAAATGTTCTACCAGACTACACGGAAGCAATGTAATGTCCAAGTGTTGGTACATTTGGAAGATGGGAAGGCGGCAGTTCATTATGTATGTGAGAACCTCTAAAATAGGCGAATAGATTAAGCTATATTGAGATAACACGAAGGAGAGGCTGGAGAGAGGGAGGGAGTCACTCAGTTGAGGGAGATTATGAAGATGAAAGAGGGAGTGTAGGAGTTAGTGTGGAAGGGAGTTAGAACAGAATGTATGAGGGAGTTAGGATAGGAAGAAATGAGAGGGTAAGAAGAGGAGTTATAAAAAGGGAGACAATTCCAAAAGAGAAAGATGGAAGACTTTTTTTTATTATTATGATTTCCACCACAGACGTGGCCACACATTTACAATGCTAAGTAGCATTGTCACGCAATTCCCCCGCATAGCAGTGAAAACTGCCTCTTCCTTCAATTCCACCACACTGAAAAATCATCTCTACGACAGCCAAATCATACATTCGACCCAGACGTACGTCTAGGATACTCCACCCGTCACACTCCACAAGCCCTGTGACCCCTAGCCAGGTGCGCTTGCTGGTGAGCTGTTAGCAGCCTCTAAGTAGCTGTTGTACTGTCGTCGTCTCGTTACCGACATCGTTGACATAAGATGTGACATAAGATGTGATCACCAGCAGGGGTATAAATACTCCAGATTTTACCCACTGTAGCCAGCCTCTTCTGGTGCTCCTGGGAAACAATATAACTTCCTCCACTTGTTGTTTGCTCACAGCTGCACCCACTAATTATTTTACAGTAACGTAACAAGTTCAAGTATGTTTATTGAGATAAGAAAGAAATACATCTCAAAGGGATAGAGTAGCTTAGGCTATTTCTGCCCCCCCCCCCCCCTGTGACGTAACTTTGTTCATGTATTTCTTTTGTTGTATGATCGCTAAGTGTTTTCAGGTATTAATTTTGTCATGTTTGTTAATATTTTCCAATATAGTAAACTTAGTTAATTGTTCATATGCCCATTTTTTATCTCCTGTGCAACTTTCACGCCACAAGGGTAAAAGCAGCACTTTTTTTTTTCTTCGATGAGAAGTGAGAGCAACATTACATCTGCCCTGTACAGCTGGAATACTGTTTCACGGTACATCGCATTAGGGACCTGTCTCGGAGTGCATCTCAAGAAATGTTCCTAGCAACCTGTGCTTAATATTGTGTTTAGTTGTCATACTTGGCTTTTATACTTGTTTGCGTTTTATCAGAATTCATTTAAAGATTTTCATATTGTTGACGGAACATATTTACATTACAGGTGTAGCAATTAGTGACCTGTTTATTAGATTGACTTTAGGTTATATGATGTTTTATGTGCAAATTCATGCTCGTAATGGTTAGTCTTCTAAGCTATTGCTATTTGGCAGAGCAAACATTTCTTCAGAAAACTCTCAACCTTTATAACACCCACTGTCCTATGCTAACGAAACAATGACAAGTTAATTCCGAGTACATAGCCTGTGCACTAAACGAACTAAAAGGCTAAACAATCCTTGGCTTACAAAGGGAATACTTAAATCTATTAATAAAAAACATGACCTTGAGATGAAGTATAGGTTAGGAACCGTCTCCAAAGAATTTTAAAAGAATTACTCATCAGTGCTATCTTAAATAATTAGGGAAGCCAAAATAAAATACTGCAAAAATAAATTTACCCAAATAAAGGACAACATTAAGAAAACATGGAGCACTATTTTATAAATATTGTGATAAAAAAAATGAAATAAAAAACAATACTACTGTCCATTAACGATGGTCAGCTTACAGCCTCTGATACTGCTATTGAATTCAATAGGTTCTTCTCTTCCATTGGGTCATCCCTTGCTAATGATATTCCATCCTCCTGTACTAATGTTCAGGACTACCTTACAGGTAACTATCCACAGTCTCTATACCTAAAGCTTGCAAATTCCACCTTTTTTTTCTTTTTCTTTTTCAAGGATATTCCTGCGCGGGCCCTAAGCCTCTGACTGGCCCACTAAGTGTTGCTTGTTTCTGTTTTACTTGAGCGGAGTATGAGTATTTATGACTCGTATGGTCGCTTCAGTAAGATTTTGTCCCACGTGTTTAACAACTTCTACTCTTTTGAATCTAAGTTGAAATCTTAATGGGTTTGTAACTGTGCACTGTGTTAGATAATGTTCCAGCGGTCTGTCGGGCATTTCTCCACAGTGTTGACATTTCCTCTCATCTTCTGGAAGTTGTAAGCCTATTTCCCATGCACATGGGTATCCAAGCCTGATGCGATGTAAGTGTACTTTTGTTGCTCTACTGCTCCCTTTCATCAAACTAAGTGGTTCGTAGTTGGTTGAATTCTTGTGCCAACCCACAGATCCTAATGTTGCAACTGCTGTGTTCTGGTCACTGTACATCTTTTGCATTGCTCTGTTTCTAATTACTTTCTTAATCTGTGATAGACTCTGTGGTATGTAAATGTCTACATTTCTTCTCGTAGTTGCAAGTTTTGCAGCTTCGTCTGCAATGTCATTTCCTATTATTCCCACATGACTTGGCACCCAGTTGATAAGTACCCGTCGACCTTGTCGTTTGAGTGTTTGCATTAATGATATGACATTTGTGATCAGATGGATGTTATCACATATGTGTTCTTGTTGCAAGGTTTCAAGCAAATTCCACTGATGTTAATGAGATAATCCTTTCCCTTAAAACAAAGTCTAGTACCCTTGCGGAGATACCAACTCTAATTTACCAAAAAGCCTCCAGATTTTTAGCTCCTGCCATTGCATTGCTCTACAACGAGTCACTTGAACTCCAAACCTTTCCAGATATTCTAATAAAAAACTGAGAGTAACCCCTGTCCACAAATGTGGTGATCTCATTGATGTCAACAACTTCAGACCTATATCAATTCTGTCAAACTTGTCAAAAATATTTCAAAAACAAATCTACAAGCAGCTTTTCTCTTATCTAGCCAAATACAATATACTTAGCTCTTGTCATATGGCTTCAGACCCCCCCCCAAAAAAAACCCACTAACAATGCACTTATTATTATGATTAACTTGATACATGCAGCTCTTGATAAAAATGAGTTCCCTGTTGGATTATTTGTGGACCTACGTAAGGCTTTTGACACTGTTAACCACCAAAACCTTCTTAAATTACATCATTATGGAGTCAGAGGTCACTCCAGGCAATATCTTCAGTCTTACCTTACTGGCAGAGTCCAGTATGTTTATGTGAATAATACAATTTCTCCCACCCTACCCATCAACATTGGTGTTCCTCAGGGCAGCATACTTGGCCCTCTCCTCTTTCTAATCTACATTAATGACCTTCCAAATGCCTCTCAACACCTCAAACCAATTCTATTTGCTGACGACACGACCTTCATTTTCTCCAGTCCTAACCCTCTTGCTCTAAATGTCACAGTGAATACTGAACTAAATAAAGTTCATCTTTGGTTACCTGCCAACAAACTCACCCTTAACATTGACAAAACTTTCTATATTTTGTTTGGCAATAAATCCTCAAATGAAATTAATCTAAGAATAAACAATATCCAAATTAGTAACAAAGTAGATGTCAAATTCCTTGGTTTTCTCATCGATAACAAGCTGAATTTCCAGGAACACATTCTAAATATATATAAAAAAGTTTCTAGAACTGTTGGCATTCTTTCTAAGATCAGATATTATGTACCTCACCATGCCCTAATGACGATCTATTATTCTCTCATCTATCATTATCTCAATTATGGTATTTGTGCTTGGGGTTCTGTTACGAATCTCACTAGGATTCTGCCATTACTCTTGCTTCTCATATTACTTTTTTGTCTTGTTCTTTAATATAGCATCCAATTGTATGATGTAAGATTTTGTATGTTATATATATATATATTATAGCATGCTGTAGTGTGCCTGAGTTATTGTGTGAGGCTTTTGGTGTTAATTTCTCATGTAGTTTCTCCGTTTGGGCGGTTGACCATATTTGGATATGGCCAGTGTGGGAACATTGTTGTCAATCGAGTGTTTATAGTTTTACCTGATTTATTCCCATATTTGGTTTCCGTATTATTGTATGGAATGTTGTACCAGCGTTTACTACTCTTTAGTTTAACAATGTTTTGAATATTAGTGCTGCGTTTTATTATTAGAATTTCCACAATGTTTGTGTGGACGGTTAGTTGATTTTTTGGTAGACGCTTGGCCTGCGGACCAAGGCGTGGGCAGAAGCGTGGCAGCTGTATTCGGGTGGAGTCATGTTTTAAGTTAAGTCATTGGTCACTGTTATTTTAGCCCATATAAATGTTAATTATCTGGTTAGATGATATGAGTATTACTATTGATTAATCCATGTTCTGGTGATATTGCTCATGTCTCAATAATTAATTTCATTCTATGATATTGCATGCTGAAGAATATTTCTGGCTATTATACATTTAAATATTGTTATGATTGTCCCCCTTATCATAAATATATTGTTCTCCATTTTATGCAGTGATGTATATTTACCCCTAGACAGTTGTTGGCAAGGCCGATTTATTATTTTTCTTTATTGCACTGCGGGGAGAAGAACCTTGTTTAGTTTCAAGGGTGGTAACAGGTTCTACTACACAAAATCATTTTCGTCCTCTAATTATTCAATACAAAGCTGCTATTAGAGCAATATCTAACTCTGGTCCCAGACAGCACTCGGTACCCTTACTCAAATCTTTGAATGTTAGATATTAAGTCACTGCACATCCTCTCATGTGTAATCTATATCTTTAAAACTCTGAACTGTAATGTCAATCCTGACCTTCGAAGCTTCCTAGAAAGATGTAAGAAAACTCATGGGCACCACACCAGAAACAAATACCTATTTGATATTCCAAGAGTGTGACTTAACCAAACTAGAAATGCTCTACAAATCAAGGAACCCAGAATGTGGAATGACCTTCCCAATCATGTCCAAGTGTGTACCTCTCTCAACCAGTTTAAGAGTAAAACTAAGCACTACCTAATTAACTCCATGTAACCTACCTTACCCCTGAATGTCAAACCATGTCTTACTATTTTTAAACAATTCTGTTTGTTCACCAACTTGTACAATTGCTAATTTCTGCCATGTTCCCCCCTTTTTTTACTTTTTATTCCTTTTCAACACAATTTATACCTAATCCCAATTACTATTCAGTTTTAGTCTAAGTGTTTTTTCCCTCACACCTTGCCCGAAACGCTATGTGTATTAGTGGTTTTAGGTATTGTATGCACTAGTTCTATTTATAAATCCAACATTATGTTTGTAAATCAACTATGTATGTACTTTTCCTGAATAAAAAAATTAATTTAATTTAATTTAATTTAATTTAAGACCTGGAATTTTATGAAGTGGTTAGAATTAGCTCAGATGAGCTAATCCTTTGATGATCTAATTAATCTTGTACTCCTGGAAGACTTTATGCGACGTATTCCTAACCCAGTGCACCTCTATCTTGCAGATAAGGGAGAGACGAACCTCAGTAAATGTGCACAGTTAGCTGATACTTATAGTCTAATCCATAAATCTTTTGATTCATATTCCAGTAAACCATCTTGGTCCAGCTATGCTCCATCTAAAGTAAGTCATAAAGATATTAACTATGAACTTTACTGCAGGTACTGCAAAACTTATGGACACACCATTGAGAAATGTCCCAATCCCCGTTGCAGGACTACAGCTGACTCGCATAAGTCTAAAAATCAACCTCCCAAGCCTACTAAGCCTGTGTTACTGTTACGAATCTCACTAGGATTCTGACATTACTCTTGATTCTCATATATCCCTTTTATCTTATTCTATAATTAATTTTGCATCCAGTTGTATGATATAAGATTTTGTATATTATATATTATAGCATGCTGTAGTGTGCCTGAGTTGCATTATATTGTATGAGGCTTTTGGTGTTAGATTTCTCAGGTAGTTTCTCCGTGTGGATGGTTGACCATATTTGGATATGGCCAGTGTGGGAACATTGTTGTCAATCGAGTGTTTATAGTTTTACCTTGATTAATTCCCATATTTGGTTGCCGTTATTTTGTATGGAATGCTGTACCAGTGTTTACTACTCTCTAGTTTGATAATGTTTTGAATATTAGTGCTGCATTTTGTTATTAGAATTTCCACAATGTTTATGTGGACGTTTGGTTGATTTTTTGATAGACGCTTGGTCTGCGGACCAAGGCGTGGGCAGAGGCGTGGCAGCTGTTGTCGAGAGGAGATGTGTTGTTAAGTCAGTTGTCACTGTTATTTTTAGTTCCTTTAAAGTAATTTCCCTGGTTAGGTGATATTGTATATATCTCTCTAATTAATCCATGTTTTGGTGATAGTGCTCATGTCTCAATAAGGAGATTATTCTATGATTTGCATGCTGAAGAATATTTCTGGGTATTTATTTATACATTTAAATATTGTTATGTTTGTCCCCCTTAGCATAAATATATTGTTTTCCATTTTATGCAGTGATGTATTTATACCCCTAGACAAAAGTTGGCAAGGCCGAGTTATCATTTTCTTTACACTGCGAGGAGAAGAACCTTATTTAGTCTCAAGGGTGGTAACAGTTACATGTAAATATTCCGGTTACTGATCTTGCTTTATTTGACAGACATGTGTATCCAGGAACTGTCTCTGCCAACGGAAGAGATTCTGATGAAACGATCCCAGTTAGCATCTTGAGGGACACAGCTTCGCTACAGAGTATTCTACTGAAAACCGCTGCACCGCAAGTTACCTACACTGGAGAAACCGTCCTGATCACCGACCTCATTACACCCACACCTTACCCGCTCGCCACAGTCCACCTGGATTGTTCATTCATTGGCGGAGAAGTCCTAGTCGCCATTCGGGAAAAACCTAGTTCAACTTCTGGGCAACGACTTGGGTCAACCAACCAGCAAGACTTCACCAACTTGATCATCTATGACAAACCCCGGGTATGTAACTTAGCCACAGAAGAAGACCCTGCCATGACTTATGCAGCAGAGGAAGAGGTGACTGTGACAGAAGAACCAGCAGACATTTCCCAGCCTGTTCTAGTGACTACCCGTGCTCCAGCCACTCAGCCACCACCAGTAGCAACAGCTGTCCTTCAACACATGCAAGGCCTCTCACCGACTCTCAACCAGTTGGAGTTCCGTAAGTTACAACAATCTTACATTTCTTTAACTTCCTTGTTTTTCCAGGCTCAGATTAAGACCATTTCCATCCTCGGATTTTATATTCATGATAACCAACTTTTGTACCGTAAATACAGACCCAGTAAACTCAAGGTAAGGATGACTGGGCACATGTGAATCAGTTAATGTAAACATCCTAGGTTCCAAACAACATTCACATAACCAGATAAAACTCTCCATGGATGGTTATACACCTGCAACAGATTTAGTAACGGCAACTGAATTTAATAGCTTTTCATCGATTGGTGCTAACCTTGCCACAAAAATCCCACAGACTCATACACATGTTAACACATCTCTCAGGCAGCTATCCACACTCTCTTCTCCTTTCACCAGTCAGCCCGACGGATGTTGTGTCCATCATACACTCACTAAAAACCAAAGCTGGGAACATCAGTGAAATCCCATCCATTGTATACAAGAGCGCCTCCCATGCCCTTGCGCCACCCATAGCTTTGCTGTTCAACAAATCTCTAGTGATATCTTCCCTGATATTATTAAAAAAGCATGAGTAACGCCACTTCATAAAGAAGGCAATGCGGCAGACATAAACAATTACAGACCAATATCAAACCTACCCATATTATCAAAATATTTGAAAAAATTATTAACAAACAGCTCTACTCCCACCTCGTAAAATTCAACATACAAAGTCCCTGTCAGTTTGGCTTCCGCTCCCAAAAGAGTACCAATGACGTAATTATTAGTCTGCTATAATCAACTCAGCCCTTGACAAAAATTGAGTTTCCGACTGAACTCTTCATTGACCTGAGAAAGGCCTTTGATATTGTTAACCATAACTACCTTTTGTTTAAACTCCACAATTATAGAATCCGAGCCCTTGCCGTGAACTATATCCGATCCTATCTTAGTGACAGACACCAATATGTAGTTATCAATTATACAACCTCTCCCACTCTACCATTAACCGTAGGGATGCCACAGGGCAGCAAACTAGGACTTCTTCTATTTCTTATATACATCAATGATCTGCCTAATGTCTCTTAACATTCTTATACCTATATTATTTGCTGATGATACTACCCTCATCTACTCAGACCCCAACCCACACACATTAAATAATGTTGTAAATAATGAACTAAAAAAGTCCACTTATGAATGTCAACCAACAAACTCACACTAAACATAGAAAAGATCTGCTACATGTTAGTGCTAGTGCTACCCAATCTCCCAATCTTATATGTACCTAATCCAAACAACTTTACCATTGTGATCATTGCTGTCTTCTTATATGTGCTATCAATCTGCTGTATGGTGCCTATTAATCTTCGTTTAAATTACCAATCAAGCTGTCAATGCAATCAATCAGAGCTTTAATATACCAATGTGCTTTAATATACTTACTAATCTCTCTCATCTCATTTTTTTCTTTCTTGCAATGTATTTGTTATCATTTTATTAATTCTGCTAGAACTTACCTACTTAAAATTATCTGTTAGATTAAGGACCTGCCCAAAACGCTGCGCGTACTAGTGGCTTTACAAGATTGTAAATACTGTACTATGCTATGTATTCTCACAAACCCAATGTACCTTCTTGTATATAAATAAATAAATAAATAAATAAATACATACCTAAAGCCACTAATACGCATAGCGTTTCAGGCAAGGTGAGGTGGGGAAAAACACTTAGTCTAAAACTTAATAGTAATTGAGCTTAAAGTATAAATTGTGTTAAAAAAAAGGAGGGGGGGAACATGGTAGAAAATATCCAATATCTAACTTAATATCTAACATATTCAGAGGTTTGAGTAAGAGTGCTGTCTGAGGCCAGAGTTAGATATTGTTCTAATAGCAGCTGTGTGTTGGGTAATTAGAGGACGAAAATTATTTTGGGTAGTAGAACCCCAAGCACAAATACCATAGTTGAGATAAGGATAGATGAGAGAGTAATAGAGCGTGGCCAGGGCAGGGCGAGGTACATAATATCTGATCTTAGAAAGAATGCCAACAGTTTTAGAAACTTTTTTTGCTATATTTAGAATGTGTCCCTGGAAATTCAGCTTTTTATCGATGAGGACACCAAGAAGTTTACCATCAACTTTACTACTGATTTGTATATTGTTTATTCTTAGATTAATTTCGTTTGAGGATTTATTACCAAACAAAATATAGAAAGTTTTGTCAATGTTAAGGGTGAGTTTGTTGGCAGTTAGCCAAAGATGGACTTAATTTAGTTCAGTATTCACAGTGACATTTAGAGCAAGGGGGTCAGGACTGGAGAAAATGAAAGTTGTGTCATCAGCAAAAAAGATTGGTTTGAGGTGTTAAGAGGTATTTGGAAGGTCATTAATGTAGATGAGAAAGAGGAGAGGGCCAAGTATGCTGCCCTGAGGAACACCAATGTTTATGGGTAGTGTAGGAGAAATGAAATTATTCACAGAAACATACTGGAGCCTGTCAGTAAGGTACGGCTGAGGGTATTGCAGGGAGTGACCTCTGACTCCATAATGATGTAATATATCATCATAGCCAGTCACAGACTGGCTAAGCGACTCAACGGGTTGCTGACTCCTTACGTACCCTGTGCTTTCAGTTTGAAGTCTCCCAAGGAATTTGTCGACTTACTGCGCGGAGCATGGGCCACGGGGATAAGAGCTTTGTTGGATGTGGAGTCACTACTTACCAACGTACTTGTGGACGAGACAATCGGGATGATAGCAGACAGAGTGTATCGTGACCCAGTTTGCACTCCTCTTGTCATGGCAGAAAGCATACTGAGGAAACTACTCCAAGCCTGCACTAAAGAGGCACCCTTCGTGAGCCCAGATGGGCACATGTATAAGCAAGTAGTTGAGGTCGCCATGGGTTCTCCCCTAGGTGTCCTGTTTGCGAACTTCTACATGGGCACCATCGAGCAGAGGGTCTTAGTTGACATGGACTTGAGACCCACCATATACTGCAGGTATGTTGAAGACATTTTTACACAGGTACCTGATGCCAGATGTCTGCAGCAGCTGAAGGAGGCATTTGAGCAGAATTCTGTGTTAAGTTTCACGTACAAGATGGAGAATAATGGGAAGCTGCCCTTTCTGGATGTAACAGTCACGGAAAGGAGTGAAGGCTTCCATACTGCAGTCTACACCAAAGAAACAAACATAGGAATGTGCCTCAATGCCAATAGTGACTGCCCAGACAGGTACAAGAGGAGTGTTGTCAACACTTATGTCGACCGTGCTCTAAGCCACAGCTCAGGATGGAAAGAAGTCAATGAAGAACTCTGTAGGGTAAGGCAAGTCCTGGTCAACAACGGCTTCTCTAACGGTTTCGTTGAAGACATAAAAAGAAAGGTAAAACGCCATGCAACCTTTGAAGAGTCAACCAACACAACACTTGTACCCCCAATTAGACTATTTTACAGGAACTTCTTTCGACGGCTCATAAAACAGGGGAAAGGGTCCTGAAAGATATTGTTGATAGGAACGTCATCCCTACAGACAAAAATCAGAAAATACAATTGATAATTTATTATAAAACCAAAAAAACGGCCAATCTACTCATGAAAAACTCCCTAGATACCAAGCAGAACGCTTTAAAGGAGACCAACGTCGTGTATGCCTTTAAATGCCCACTTGGGGACTGTAAGCCCCAAAGAACTCAGTATATAGGCAAGACAACAACGTCTCTTTCCAGGAGACTAACAATGCATAAGCAACAGGGAGCCATCAAGGAGCACATAATCTCTTCTCACAACCAGACCATCACCAGAGAAATCTTAACAAACAACACAGAAATCATCGATAGGTACAGCGATAGATAGCAGGGGGCTTGACATCAGCGAGGCACTACACAACAAAAAGTCAACACCAGCAATCAATAGCCAATTAATGCACAACTATATTCTACCCACTTCAAGACCCCGAACCAATATGGAAGCCGCAAGAGGAAGTATGGGCCAATAGGCCTTCTGCAGTTACTTCCATTCATATGTTCACTTATCCAATTTATACCCATTGTTTCGTGTTCTGTCTTGTGTTGGTCACCTCACCCAAAACTTTTGTACCATATCACCTCATCCAACAGAGTATAAGTACAAAGAATTTGTGCGTAAATTAAGTCTTTGAAAATGTAATACGAATTACGAAACGCGTTCAGGCGTCAGACAATTAAAAAATTAATTTCGGAGAATTGTTATTTTTTATTACCACCGACAGTGAAGAAAAACATAAGAAATATTGAGAAAATCCGTGTTAGAATTATTAATCTTACCTTTTCGGTCATATTCAACAACATATGTTAACAAGAAAGACTGCTACCAATATATATATATATATATATATATATATATATATATATATATATATATATATATATATATATATATATATATATATATATATATATATATATATATATATATATATATATATATAACTGAAAACTCACACCCCAGAAGTGACTCGAACCCATACTCCCAGGAGCAACGCAACTGGTATGTACAAGACGCCTTAATCCACTTGACCATCACGACCGGACATAATGAGGTGATAGCCGAGGCTATTTGAACCACCCCACCGCCGGCATTCGGATAGTAATCTTGGGCATAGCATTTTACCAAATCACCTCATTCTTTGGGGCACACGTGAGGAACACAAATGCGAACAAGCCTGAATGGTCCCCAGGACAATATGCAACTGAAAACTCACACCCCAGAAGTGACTCGAACCCATACTCCCAGGAGCAACGCAACTGGTATGTACAAGACGCCTTAATCCACTTGACCATCACGACCGGACATAATGAGGTGATAGCCGAGGCTATTTGAACCACCCCACCGCCGGCACTCGGATAGTAATCTTGGGCATAGCATTTTACCAAATCACCTCATTCTTTGGGGCACACGTGAGGAACACAAATGCGAACAAGCCTGAATGGTCCCCAGGACAATATGCAACTGAAAACTCACACCCCAGAAGTGACTCGAACCCATACTCCCAGGAGCAACGCAACTGGTATGTACAAGACGCCTTAATCCACTTGACCATCACGACCGGACATAATGAGGTGATAGCCGAGGCTATTTGAACCACCCCACCGCCGGCACTCGGATAGTAATCTTGGGCATAGCATTTTACCAAATCACCTCATTCTTTGGGGCACACGTGAGGAACACAAATGCGAACAAGCCTGAATGATCCCCAGGACAATATGCAACTGAAAACTCACACCCCAGAAGTGACTCGAACCCATACTCCCAGGAGCAACGCAACTGGTATGTACAAGACGCCTTAATCCACTTGACCATCACGACCGGACATAATGAGGTGATAGCCGAGGCTATTTGAACCACCCCACCGCCGGCACTCGGATAGTAATCTTGGGCATAGCATTTTACCAAATCACCTCATTCTTTGGGGCACACGTGAGGAACACAAATGCGAACAAGCCTGAATGGTCCCCAGGACAATATGCAACTGAAAACTCACACCCCAGAAGTGACTCGAACCCATACTCCCAGGAGCAATGCAACTGGTATGTACAAGACGCCTTAATCCACTTGACCATCACGACCGGACATAATGAGGTGATAGCCGAGGCTATTTGAACCACCCCACCGCCGGCACTCGGATAGTAATCTTGGGCATAGCATTTTACCAAATCACCTCATTCTTTGGGGCACACGTGAGGAACACAAATGCGAACAAGCCTGAATGGTCCCCAGGACAATATGCAACTGAAAACTCACACCCCAGAAGTGACTCGAACCCATACTCCCAGGAGCAACGCAACTGGTATGTACAAGACGCCTTAATCCACTTGACCATCACGACCGGACATAATGAGGTGATAGCCGAGGCTATTTGAACCACCCCACCGCCGGCACTCGGATAGTAATCTTGGGCATAGCATTTTACCAAATCACCTCATTCTTTGGGGCACACGTGAGGAACACAAATGCGAACAAGCCTGAATGGTCCCCAGGACAATATGCAACTGAAAACTCACACCCCAGAAGTGACTCGAACCCATACTCCCAGGAGCAACGCAACTGGTATGTACAAGACGCCTTAATCCACTTGACCATCACGACCGGACATAATGAGGTGATAGCCGAGGCTATTTGAACCACCCCACCGCCGGCACTCGGATAGTAATCTTGGGCATAGCATTTTACCAAATCACCTCATTCTTTGGGGCACACGTGAGGAACACAAATGCGAACAAGCCTGAATGGTCCCCAGGACAATATGCAACTGAAAACTCACACCCCAGAAGTGACTCGAACCCATACTCCCAGGAGCAACGCAACTGGTATGTACAAGACGCCTTAATCCACTTGACCATCACGACCGGACATAATGAGGTGATAGCCGAGGCTATTTGAACCACCCCACCGCCGGCACTCGGATAGTAATCTTGGGCATAGCATTTTACCAAATGATTACTATCCGAGTGCCGGCGGTGGGGTGGTTCAAATAGCCTCGGCTATCACCTCATTATGTCCGGTCGTGATGGTCAAGTGGATTAAGGCGTCTTGTACATACCAGTTGCGTTGCTCCTGGGAGTATGGGTTCGAGTCACTTCTGGGGTGTGAGTTTTCAGTTGCATATTGTCCTGGGGACCATTCAGGCTTGTTCGCATTTGTGTTCCTCACGTGTGCCCCAAAGAATGAGGTGATTTGGTAAAATGCTATGCCCAAGATTACTATCCGAGTGCCGGCGGTGGGGTGGTTCAAATAGCCTCGGCTATCACCTCATTATGTCCGGTCGTGATGGTCAAGTGGATTAAGGCGTCTTGTACATACCAGTTGCGTTGCTCCTGGGAGTATGGGTTCGAGTCACTTCTGGGGTGTGAGTTTGCATTTGCATATTGTCCTGGGGACCATTCAGGCTTGTTCGCATTTGTGTTCCTCACGTGTGCCCCAAAGAATGAGGTGATTTGGTAAAATGCTATGCCCAAGATTACTATCCGAGTGCCGGCGGTGGGGTGGTTCAAATAGCCTCGGCTATCACCTCATTATGTCCGGTCGTGATGGTCAAGTGGATTAAGGCGTCTTGTACATACCAGTTGCGTTGCTCCTGGGAGTATGGGTTCGAGTCACTTCTGGGGTGTGAGTTTTTAGTTGCATATTGTCCTGGGGACCATTCAGGCTTGTTCGCATATATATATATATATATATATATATATATATATATATATATATATATATATATATATATATATATATATATATATATATATATATATATATAAGCCTATACTTGCATAAACCACAAGTGAAGATAAACAATCTTTGGACAACACCCACCAGTGGGACTCGAACCCAGAAAGCACAACTACCTTCCAGTAGCTGGCATAACTAGTATGCTTTAACCCACTACGCCATCAGACCTTACAAAAGAAGTAGATAGTTCGAGATATATATCTCAAACATCTCTACCTCCCGAAGGCACCAGATGAGTGAGGGGTCAGTCTGCATTTTTCGTCAAGCCACTGTCAATGTGAGAGAACTCGTGTCCAGCTTATAAGCCTATACTTGCATAAACCACAAGTGAAGATAAACAATCTTTGGACAACACCCACCAGTGGGACTCGAACCCAGAAAGCACAACTACCTTCCAGTAGCTGGCATAACTAGTATGCTTTAACCCACTACGCCATCAGACCTTACAAAAGAAGTAGATAGTTCGAGATATATATCTCAAACATCTCTACCTCCCGAAGGCACCAGATGAGTGAGGGGTCAGTCTGCATTTTTCGTCAAGCCACTGTCAATGTGAGAGAACTCGTGTCCAGCTTATAAGCCTATACTTGCATAAACCACAAGTGAAGATAAACAATCTTTGGACAACACCCACCAGTGGGACTCGAACCCAGAAAGCACAACTACCTTCCAGTAGCTGGCATAACTAGTATGCTTTAACCCACTACGCCATCAGACCTTACAAAAGAAGTAGATAGTTCGAGATATATATCTCAAACATCTCTACCTCCCGAAGGCACCAGATGAGTGAGGGGTCAGTCTGCATTTTTCGTCAAGCCACTGTCAATGTGAGAGAACTCGTGTCCAGCTTATAAGCCTATACTTGCATAAACCACAAGTGAAGATAAACAATCTTTGGACAACACCCACCAGTGGGACTCGAACCCAGAAAGCACAACTACCTTCCAGTAGCTGGCATAACTAGTATGCTTTAACCCACTACGCCATCAGACCTTACAAAAGAAGTAGATAGTTCGAGATATATATCTCAAACATCTCTACCTCCCGAAGGCACCAGATGAGTGAGGGGTCAGTCTGCATTTTTCGTCAAGCCACTGTCAATGTGAGAGAACTCGTGTCCAGCTTATAAGCCTATACTTGCATAAACCACAAGTGAAGATAAACAATCTTTGGACAACACCCACCAGTGGGACTCGAACCCAGAAAGCACAACTACCTTCCAGTAGCTGGCATAACTAGTATGCTTTAACCCACTACGCCATCAGACCTTACAAAAGAAGTAGATAGTTCGAGATATATATCTCAAACATCTCTACCTCCCGAAGGCACCAGATGAGTGAGGGGTCAGTCTGCATTTTTCGTCAAGCCACTGTCAATGTGAGAGAACTCGTGTCCAGCTTATAAGCCTATACTTGCATAAACCACAAGTGAAGATAAACAATCTTTGGACAACACCCACCAGTGGGACTCGAACCCAGAAAGCACAACTACCTTCCAGTAGCTGGCATAACTAGTATGCTTTAACCCACTACGCCATCAGACCTTACAAAAGAAGTAGATAGTTCGAGATATATATCTCAAACATCTCTACCTCCCGAAGGCACCAGATGAGTGAGGGGTCAGTCTGCATTTTTCGTCAA